>NC_138546.1:11467846-11654718 GCF_964234715.1 Podarcis melisellensis | reverse complement strand
CATCAACAGGAACAAAAAAAAGAGTTGCTAAATGATCTAATTGCTCCCAGCAGGCCACTGGGGCTTCACTAACCAAGCCAAGATCTCCAACAATTAAACATAAAGGGGGGGGGAATGGAACCATTGGGGACGGTGGCAAAGTCTTCTGCTCGTTTGGAGCGAGCGAGTAACGCCAACGACATTTTCGTGGAGCTTAATGAGAAATGTAAGGCTGCTTGTTGCTTACAGGTGCTGTTCGTCGCTTTCCATGTTAATATGCTTTGTGTCAAATTTAAATGCTCATTATACGAAAAAGGTCAGGCTGCAAAAACACATTATGCGCCAAGAGTTTGTTAATTTAAAGAGCACCGGAAAGCTTCTGCTTACTGCTTAAACTTACAGGAGCCAGGCTGTGGGAAGGGTAGGTGAGGGATAGAGAACCTGAAGGCCTGAGGACCCTGAGCATCACATAATGTTGCCTGGGGCTGATGGGAGCTGCAGTCCTACCACATCTGGAGACCTACAAGTGCCCCATCTCTGCAAGCCCTAAAGGTTGCAGAGGTTGATCAGCACTTGACACAAATGAGCAAGAAAGCAGATCTAGGTCACTGGCAGAATACAAAGAGATTACAACGTGTAGTTAAGCCCGTTGCTCACTTGCTAGAATCGCCCAAAGCAATATTACAGACACCTGTAATATAGAGTTAGCCAAGGTGGTGCTTGCCAGATGTTGCTGGACTCCCATCATCCCTGACTACCATGATTCTCTTGACACCATTGGGCTCAGTCACAAGATGGTAGACTCCAGAGGGAGATGAGGAGCTTGGTGTGGTTGAGCTGGATTTGAGGGTAGGGTAGGTGGGTTCAGCACTCTCAACCAGGACCAGGTGCCACCTCAGGAGAAGGGACAATATGTGCAGATCTAAATGCAGCGCCTGCTTGCAGGAATGGAGACTCTGGTGAGTAAGGGCTGGGCCTGCCTCAGCTTTAAAGCTGGGCAGGCGAGAGTGGAAAACTTGTTGGGACAACTTCTCAACTCCCATGCAGTCTTGGACTTCTTGAACTTGGCCATTGTTCCTAGACCCGGCCAATCCCTGCCAACCTCTGCCTTCTGAGAGCAATGGGACTGGAATAGTTCTTCTTCCAGCTACTGAGCCTGTTCCATTACTCTGCCTTAATAAAATTCCTTTGCTTGCTCATAAGTAAGGGCATCTGATGTCATGTTTGGGGACGGGAGCTGGGATACCAACCATCAGTGATTCTGCTTGGATGCTGATGGGAGTCCAACAACATCTGAAGGATCAGAGGTTCCCCATCCATGCTGCAGAAGCTCAACACTCTTAAAACTAAGTTGTCTCCCAGTTGGAGCCTGACGTGTGCATGCTTTTAAACTGCAGCCACCGAAAACTCCCCTGCAACAATCGGCAACAATGAAAATAACTAGCAACTGCCCCAAATATCCTGCTCCATAATAGGTGAACAGGTGGAGTTATGTCAATGAAGCAAATGGAGCTACAAAAAACCTCAACACTTTCCCTTTCACTAACATCAGTTGGAAAGCCTAACAGAACTCCACATCTTTGGCAAATAGTAACAATACTTCTAATGATAACATTAGTTTGGGATGGAGTACCTGTGTCCCTACAGACATTGTTGGACTATAACTCCCATCATCCTTGGTGCTGATGGGTGTCAGATTCCAACAACATCTAATATTCCCCATCTATGGCACAGCCCTTGAGGATTTTGATTATATCACCTTATTTGGCCATCTTGTTTACTAGAGGTTATTGAGCACCTTCTGCTACCTTGAGCCCAGATAATCTGTCTTTTTAAAAAAATATGCTAGCAAAGAATTGATGGAACATGATCATTCTTCAAAGGCCCTTCTGGACTTTAATGAGGTCTGTTTGGATTAAATTCCCCTCTGACAATGCATCTGAAACACAATTGAACCTACCACTTTCTTTTTCCATAAAGAATTTAATTTTATTTTTGCCCCAGAAGAACCTTTAGACTGATCAAAAAGCACAGCTGTGCATCCCAAGTCTAGAGGACAGAAAAAAATCCCTATAATTTAAATATTACATTATGGTGATGTGGGTTGGGTGGGCTTTTTTTGTTTGCCCCCGCAAAATCTCTAATCTCATTAAATAAAAGACCATTTTGCAAGATGGAGATGAGCCGATAACAACATTGGCCTCGTGAGATATTTTCTGTTTTCCATCCATCAAGCAGGTAATTGTGGGAGTTATGACTTTGTTAGCCAGAAATGTACAGCTCTAAAGAACCGATAACTAAGCCTCTCAGCTCACCAGACAATGGAGCAGCACCCAGTAATTGAATACATCAATAAGATTTCACATCTCGTATAACTCCGGCACGCCGGACAGGCTAGCATTAGACATAATCATATTTTGATCAGGAGAAAATAGAAGTTGGATGAAATAATATCAATTTTATTTACAGAGCAGAGGAGAAGCCATCCAGCCTGCGATGGGAGAGGGAGGGCAATTATGTCTTCTTTTTCACACAAAAACTGGCTTTGATCTTGCTCTCTGGTGGCAAATAGGGGTGCCTTCCATTTGCACCAGCTGCCGACCTGTTTCGAAGCAGGGTATGTTGTGGAGAGCCCCACTTGGAGGAATAAATATACAATCAACGTAATAAATGGTGACAAAACAGGCAGAACTCATGCTTTACAATGCTAAGCTGCAGCAGCCCTGTGGGGACCACTTGATATTCTGGACAAATGCAGTTTATTGATCCGCCTCCTCCTCTGGGCCAAAGACCACATTTAGTGCTAGATGTTTGAATAAGCGTTTAATTTTTCTTTCCTCCCAGCTGAAACCTTTGTGGATGAAACCTCAATTTCTGGGAGAAGGAGCATTTCGACAAATATTTTGTTCCTAGTCCCTGACTGATGCATATATTAGGAAGGCATCAGTTAAAAGTGATCAATCTGCAAAACACTGGCCCTATCAGATTAGTTTGGGCAGAAGAGAACTAGTGTGGATGCTGTTAATAAAAGCAGGGGCTTCTCCCTCTCTCTCAACACTGGGTTCCGTTGCGCTAGAAGCGGTTTAGTCATGCTGGCCACATGATCCGGAAAGCAGTCTGCGGAAAAACGCCGGCTCCAAAAGTGAGATGAGCGCCACAATCCCATAGTCCCCTTTGACTGGACTTGACCATCTGGTGGTCCTTTACCTTTATCTGCTTCTGAATGCCAGAGCTGAAATTTCCAGAGTTCCCTAGGAAGAGCAGAGGTGTACCTAAGTTCTCTTGCACCCTTGGAAAGGATTGATATCAGTGTCTCCAAAACCAGGAGAGACCATGAACCAGAAACTCAAAAGTTTGCTTTTGGTCACCTTCATGCACTGGTGGAGGAAGAGGAGTGCGGGAGGATCACATCGCCCCTGGCAGTGTGATCCTGGTGCTATTGTGGCTGCTCCCCCTCCGGGTGCCATGCCCCCACAGGCGGTGTGGTGTGCCATGCCCCCAGGATGCACGCCCCACTCCCGGGATCTGTGACAGCCCTGCCTCTGCCTGCTCTCTGCCCCCCCCCAGTGTGAGAGCATGAAATTCCACCACTGCCTTCATGCTCCACCACTGCCTTCCTCCACAGCCATCAGGATCAAGTGTGCTCGGCCCTGCCTCTCCTCCTTCTCCCCCTCTGCCTCCTCCTCTGTTGGTCTGTCTGTCTGACAACACGGACAGGTGAGAGGGCTCATAGCCACTCCAAGCCAGAGTAGAGAGGCATGATTTTTGTGCCCTCCTGGGCCTGCACCCTTGGCTAGGGCCAGCCTAGCCAACCCTTAAGTAGACCCTTGAGAAAGATCAACTGGTTGTTTAACCGCTCATGGTAATAATAATAATAATAATAATAATAATAATAATAATAATGGCAACTTGTGTTGAAAATGTGACGTGCTATATAACAGCTGGGTGGAGGCAGGGAAGCATGAGGTTTAGACAAATGGTCAGAGAACAAGGCTATCAGTGACCACTGGCCTCTTTAGCCATGTTGTCCTGCCTCGGCTTTTGGAGGCCATATGACTCTGTATATGGAGCCCAGGTGTGGAGAGGGTTTCTGCTTATGGGCTTCCCATAGGTACAACACCGGATTTAGGTTTGATGAGGCCCTAAGCTACTGAAGGTAATGGGGCCCTTTATATGCCCAGCTGTCTCTTGTCAACAACAAATTGTTGCTGTTTTTTGTGTTGAATATATGCTATACAGTGGCACCTCAGGTTACAAATGCTTCAGGTTATAGACTTCGCTAACCCGGAGGTAGTACCTTGGGTTAAGAACTTTACTTCAGTTTGATAACAGAAATTGCACCGCGGCGCAGCAGCAGCAGAAGGCCCCATTAGCTAAAGTGGTATCTCAGGTTAAGAACAGTTTCAGGTTAAGAATGGACCTCCAGAACGAATTAAGTTCTTAACCTGAGGTACCACTGTAATCAGTGGCGTAGCGTGGGTTGTCAGCACCCGGGGCAAGGCAAGTAATTTGCGCCCCCTAACCCGTGGATTTGCACCCCCTAACCCTAACCCCCAGATGTTGCGCCCGGTGCGGCCGGCCCCCACCTGCACCCCCCACGCTACGCCACTGACTGTAATCCCCATCTAAAGCAGATTGTGTGGGAAGTTTGATGGTGACGGGGCTGGAGGAAGAAAGAAGAAACACAAGAGAACAACCTCAGGAGTTGACAGGTTGAAACATAGAGATCATGTCTTTCCCTGAATTGTAAGAAGAGATTTGTTGGATCAGGACGAGGGGCTACCTAGCCCAGCATCCTGTTCTTTCATTGGTCAAACAGATATGTATGCAGTGCTGGATTTACATATAAGCTAAACAAGCTATAGCTTAGGGCCCCACTCTCTTGGGGCCCCAAAAAAATGTAAAAGAGAAGAAAAACTGGATGTACATTTCCAAAATATAAGATAAAAAATAAAATAAAACCTACATACAGCAACAGTGTTTTGTGTTGTGTATGGACCTATTAGGTCAGGGATAGGCAAACTCAGCCCTCCAGATGTTTTGGGACTCCCATCATCCCTAGCTAACAGGACCGGTGGTCAGGGATGAGAGGAACTGTAGTCTCAAAAACATCTGGAGGCCCGAGTTTGCCTATGCCTGTATTAGGTCCATGAATTACAATACAGTGGTACCTCTGGTTAAGAACTCGCCACACAATTTCTGTTCTCATCCTGAAGCAAAGTTCTTAACCCAAGGTACTATTTCTGGGTTAGCGAAGTCTGTAACCTGAAGCGCCTGTAACTTGAAGCATCTGTAACCCGAGGTACCACTGTATAAGCAAGGCAAAGGTATATCAGGATTGATAACCTCTTGCACTGTTCTTTTCAGAGAGAAAAAAGGGAAACTCCCAAGGATGCCCATCCTGTTTCAATCATAATATATTCCACAGTTTTTGAACTCATCAGGACCCGGAGGCAGCTGTGCTGTTGAAAAAAAGTAATGAATCAAGCATTTTCCTCCCTCACATCGAGGGCTGAGTGTCTAATAAGAAAACCACTTGAGGATCTTATTAGCATGGCCACATTATCAACCAGCGTGCTCCATAATGATGAGGTGCATTAGCAGGAGATGCTCTTGCAACATGGAATGTCTTGCTCGGTACATTCACACAAGCAGAAATGAAATAATTCTACCCCCTCACCCCTTGCAAAGTGCAGGTGTAAAAACCATTACAATATCCACAATGGTGGTTCTCAGGGAGCTGCTGGGCAACCACTTTACTGAGTATTCATCTTGATTTGTTTGCACTGTTGGACAGCTTTGGCTACCGTATTTTTCGCTCTATAAGATGCACCAGACCATAAGACGCACCTAGTTTTTGGAGGAGGGAAACAAGAAAAAAAATATTCTGAATCTCAGAAGCCAGAACAACAAGAGGGATCGCTGCGCAGTGAAAGCAGCGATCCCTCTTGCTGTTCTGGACTTCTGGGATAGCTGCACAGCCTGCATTCACTCCATAACACACACACACATTTCCCCTTACTTTTTAGGAGGGAAAAAGTGAGTCTTATAGAACAAAAAATACGGTACTTATCGAACTTCCATTCTGAATTGTTGGTGGGGCAGTTAGACAACGTTGCATTGAGCAACGGGTTATTTGTCTGTTTTGTTGCATTTCTATCCCACCTTTGCCACCAAGGAGTTCTAAGTGGTGTACGTGGTTTCTCACCCTCTTCATTTAGTTGAATTTAATTTAATCCCCACAGCAACCCTGTAATACCTCACAGCTTAGGCAATGACTGGCCAAAAGGTCACCCCAGTGAGCTTCATGGCTGAATGGGGATATATTAAAGTATGTACAGTCATACCTCAGGTTACAGATGCTTCAGGTTGTGCATTTTAGGGTTGCGCTGCGCACCAAACCCGGGTTTCAGCGCTCTCACATGCACAGAAGTGCTAAATCATGCTTTGTGCATGCATAGAAACACCGAATTGTGACCAGCGCTTGCGCAGACATGCCGCTGTGAGTTGCAAACGCTGCGGGTTGCGAACGTGCCTCCCACACAGATCATGTTCACAACCCAAGCGTCCACTGTACATCACCTGATTGTAACACCTTAATTTAACTAGGTACACCACTTAGCTACACCATCAGGGAGAGATAAACCCGGAAGGTAACTACCTTCTTTGACAAGTACATTACCACTGAGAACATGCACATGCACACATATGAATGACTGCATTTGTGTGCAAGCTGTCTCTTTGCAATTTGCACAACACTGCACCTGTTGTATCAAAATCCTGGGCTTATCATAAGACTGGGAACCAGTGGCATCGCAAGGGGGCGGTGCACCCTGAGTGTCATGTCTGGGGGGTGACAAGAAGCCCCCCCCCAGGGTGCTCACCCCGCTGCCCCCGGGCACGTCAGCATGAGCAGCCATCGTGCCGCCACAGCCGCATGTGGAGGATCCTCCGTTCGCAGCTGTAGCCACAAGCAGAGGATCCCGCCACCATCCGTAGGGCGTTCGAGCGGTGCCGGTGGCAAATCGCTACGTACAACGCATGCACAGTGTTGCACACATGATCTGTATGTAGCAAAGTCGCACCTGTGCCCTATGTAGTAACACCACACATGCATCATACATAGCAGTGCAACGTGTGCACAGCCAGCGGTTTGCCCCGCCCCGGGTGTCGGTTAGCCTTCGTTCGCTCCTGCTGGGAACTGAAGGACCTGTGGCCCTCTAAAGGTTGCTGGACTTCAACTCCCAGCAGCCCCAGCCAGTGTGGCCAATAATAAGAGATGATGGACATTGGAGTCCAGAAATGCCTGGAGGGCCACAGATTATCTCTCCTGTACATCAGGGAGGGTTCATTGAATAAAAGAATTTACTTACTTACTTACTTACTTAGCAAGCACCCTATACCCAGAGGTATCAGGGCTGTTCACAGAAAATCAAAACATAAAGCCTCAAAATATATACAGTGGTACCTCGGGTTACATACGCTTCAGGTTACAGACTCCACTAACCCAGAAATAGTGCTTTAGGTTAAGAACTTTGCTTCAGGATGAGAACAGAAATTGGGTTCCAGCAGCAGGACGTTCCATTGGTTAAAGTGGTGCTTCAGGTTAAGAACAGTTTCAGGTTAAGAACGGACCTCTGGAACGAATTAAGTACTTAACCCGAGGTACCACTGTAATCAAAATAAAACAACCCAATATCCCCTCAAGAAAACCACATTTTAAAAGGGCACAGGATGTTTTGCTGTGCGTATTCATGGTTTTATGCCGAATGCTTATGGCGGCAAGAGGAGGAGGGGATGTACAATGATGCGTGTGTCCTCTTCATTAATAAAAAATGGTGCTACTGATTTTGTCAGGATGCCTGTTTATCAAAAAACCCTTTCATCTCCCGAATCTGTGTAGCAGATGTATTGGCTGCAGAATATCCTGCCAGGAAAGTGGGGGGTAGGAATTACCCCTCCCTACCATATGACCACACTGTGGGGTTTTTTGGCAGCTGGATCTGATTGACAACAGCGTTGACGGCTGCAGGAAGGCTGGCTCTTGAGAAATGCCAAATAAGCACAGAATTCTCGCTCAAGTCATTATCGGACCCATGGCCTTAATATGTTAATTCAACAAGCTGTTCTCCATCTGTTGAACTGTTGAATTCAGACCCAATCCAGAGAGAGAGAGAGAGAGAGAGAGAGAGAGAGAGAGAGAGAGAGAGAGAGAGAGAGGAGAAGGGTGGGAAGGTCTCACACACATCTTACTTCAATGGAAAAATTTCACCCCCCTTAGAGCTGTTGCAATTATTTCTCTTTTTAATTTTTATAATAATTTTTTATTGTTTTTTACACATATTTTCCAGCATATCATTCTTTTAAACATCATTTCAAAATCTTTGGCTATCACAGCCTGAGACTTCCTTCAACTTAAACTGATGGTTTTCTAAAATCTGTTACTCTAGTTACTCTAGAGTAACTTCTTCTTCTAGTTATTGCTATAAATTCAAAACTTAATACCTATTAATTCTTTTCACAATAATTTATATATTACTCTTTACAAAACTTCTTCTAACCCTACAAGCGATGTCAATTGGTTACAGTTGCTTTCCAAATATATTGAAAACTTCTTCCATTCCTTTAGGAAAATCTGGTCCTGCTGATTCTGAATTTTCCCGGTTAATCTCGCCATCTCAGCACAGTTCATCAATTTCTCTTGCCACTCTCTGTTGCAATTATTTCTCATTTTGATTGTGTGTGTTGGAAAATCACTAACTTTTGTAGGATTGACACCTGTATGCATCCAGCAAAGAAGAAGAAGAGTTTGGATTTGATACCCCGCCTTTCACTCCCCTTCAGGAGTCTCAAAGCGGCTAACATTCTCCTTTCCCTTCCTCCCCCACAACAAACACTCTGTGAGGTGAGTGGGGCTGAGAGACTTCACAGAAGTGTGACTGGCCCAAGGTCACCCAGCAGCTGCAAGTGGAGGAGAGGAGACACGAACCCGGTTCCCCAGATTATGAGACTACCGCTCTTAACCACTACACCACACTGGCTCTCCACTGAGCCACTGAGGCTGCTATCTACACTTACTGGAGAGCAAGTACCATTGAAATAACCCTGATGGCAGAAAGTGAGGAGGAATTAAAGACGTTTTTAATGAGGGTGAAAGAGGAGAGAGAAAAATATGGTCTGAAGCTCAACATAAAAAAAACCTAAGATCATGGCCACTGGTCCCATCACCTCCTGGCAAATAGAAGGGGAAGAAATGGAGGCAGTGAGAGATTTTACTTTCTTGGGCTCCATGATCACTGCAGATGGTGACAGCAGTCACGAAATTAAAAGACGCCTGCTTCTTGGGAGAAAAGCAATGACAAACCTAGACAGCAGCAACAGTCTCAGCAGCCTGGAGCAGTTAGCTCTGGCTGGCTTCAGGAGCTGCCTGGGAGATCTTTGCCCCCTCTGGCTTGCACACAAGTAGGAGTTGGGATGGGGCTGCTCTGAAAGGCAATGTGAAGCCTCCCTGTCCAGCTGAGGGATCCCTGCCCCCTCCTGCTTGCACGCAAGTAGGGATGGGATTGGGGCTGCTCTGATGGGAAGGGACGCATCGTGCTGCCCGAGCCTTGCCGCCACTGCTCTCAGCCCTCCTTCTCCTGCACTCAAATTAGGTGAATTTTCACAAGGACATGTTGAAATGAATGAATGGAAACTGATGTGGAAATGTGGAAAAATGAACTTCAGACTGAGAATGCGAGAGACACCAAAATTGGCAGATTCCCCCATCCAACATAGGCAGCAATGGTAATGCAAGGCAACCCCTAAAATGAGGGTTTTGGCAGGGTGGGTGGGGAGGTCTGCTTGCTAATGCCTGTGGCTGATTAGTTCACCAGACATTTAAATCAATAGGCTTTCTCCAGAGTAAGTAATTTGAAGTTTGAACCCTAATGATTTCAGATCATTGTGGTTCATACCAGAAGACCCCCCTCTGGAGTTAATAACTTATGCACCACATTTCAAATGAGCTAGAATTAACACTGGACTCTTTAATGGGACATAAATCTTACAAATAGTGGCACTAATAATACATTTTAAAGGAAAATGCTTTCTGAAGTTGCAAAGCCATGGGAATAATTAACTGTTTTTTGTGACTGCATTAGCATCAGTGTCATGCTCAACATTTATTATTCTGGTGTTTGTCTTCTGCACACTTTGGCGATTTATATTCTGAAACCCTGGATTCCTGGCCTGCATCAATGTGGCAACATAAAGACTCGTGAGTTCTTTGCTCGATAGTGTGCACAGGTTTTAGTCCTGGGCCATTTATACTGCTGCCTGGCTTTCAATTTCCCCCAGCAATCTTGCGGAAAATTCCATCTATCTTCATTGGAAACTGACTTTACCTATAGTGACTTGCAGATGTTTTAAGGCTGTAACAGTATAAGGAGAGCAGAGCAATGCTGGATCAGGCCAAGGGCCCATCTGGTCCAGCATCCTGCTGATGTGGTGGCCAACCAGATGTCTCATCCCAGAATCACCGACTTTGAAGAGAAGACACATGAACCTCATGAGTATGGACAGCAGATCCACTTAGTGATGCCAAAGGGAGTATCTCTGCACATCTTTTAATAGTGGGATCCATTCTTCATTGCTGAGGAAGAACTGGTAGACTATGGGAACTAGTGTACAGAGCAGAGAGAAAAAGGGAACACCAATCATTTTGATAGAAAACTATCTTTTCCAGCCCAAAAAACAGTTTTGCAAGACGGGACACTGGACACCTGCCAAACTATTTGTCTGTTTTAGAAAAGAGATGGTCATTTAAAAAATGGGATGTCTTGTAAATTTAGCTCAGATAATTTCTATTTTACACATTTTTAAATATATATATGGAATTGTTACATGCACATAAAACTTTTTGGTAGATTTGAACTCAGCTTTCCTGGGTCCAGAACCATTTCGCTCTCTCAGATTGTACCTTTGCAGCCAAATACCATGCTTTTAAAAATGCATATATCAAAACTGCAAAGCAACCCCTCCATGACAAATTTTAATGAGATGTTCTCTCCCGGCTGCTGCATCTCATCAGACCTGGAATGAAATGAAACAGTCAAGCATTTTGACCTGAGTGTTAATTATCTGTCGTGAAAAACAGGACCACCTGGTTAGCAAAGCCCCAAATATGTGCTCAGTAGAGTAAGAGGTATAAAAACACCACCACCATCCTGAATCCCTTTGGAATGTATTCTATAGTGATGTTGAAACATATTGCCTGTCATTAGTAGATAAACATGTTGCCCCATAACAGTTGTTCAGGGAATTCTTGAGAGGCCAGGATGAATCTCCTCCAAATTCCTCAGGTTATTTCCAAATCATTCCAGTGATTTGCAGCCTGCAGCCTTTCCCAATATCAGGCAGTCATCTGATTCTTCCAGTAGTAGGGGTGGGGGAGGGCGCATTCAGCCTCCAGGCCTGAGGTTCAACATAAAAAGAGCTTGCTGGGTTAAGCCAACAGCTCATCATGTCCAGCATCCTGTTCCATCAGTGGCCAAACAGGTGCCTTCTGAAAGCCCACAAGGAGGAACAGAGCACTCCCACCCTCCTTTGTCTTCCAGGAACTGGGCTTCAAAAGCAAGGTGGCCTCTGACCATTGGGGCAGAGCGTGGCCATCATGGCTTGAATAGATTCCCCAATCCTGGTGGTGAAATGAGGAGGGTGGAATATGGTTCAGCAATTGCTGCACTTGTGAGCCTCGTCCAGATCTGACTTAAAGCCAGAATCTTTCCAGCTGAGAACTATGGCCCATTACCTTCCAGTAGCCACATGCTAGTGGTGGGCGGGGCCAGAGGAAGAAGTGGGCGGAGTGACAGACATGAATTTTATTGTTGTACAATGGGCTATTTTCGACACACTTACTCACATGCCCCTTTCTATTAAGGCAAGCAAAGACCATTCTCAGTTTTCAAGGGCACATTCTAAGAAACAGCAGTCACCCACTATTCGTACTTTCTGGAAAAAACCGAAGACATTTCTGTTTGGACAGGCCATTCCAGCTGGAAGAAAATGCCTCTGTGCTTCAGTTGCTCATTTTGCATGTTGTATCGCTTTTAATTCTATCTTTAGTACTATTTTTAATCCTATCCTCAGTCCTTTGTAGGAGTGACTGTTTTCCAAACTATATTTAGCTGGTTTTTGTGATATGCTTGTAAATCGCCTCAACGTGCGTGTAGACAGCAATTCATAAATTAGTGAAAATAAATAAATAATAGCATCCAGGGAAACTCTCAGTGAAGCTAGGCTAGTGATGGGGAGTGTCGTGGAGAGAGTTCTGAGGGCCTAATATAGAGACCTGTGGGACTACATTTGGACCCTAGACTTGAGGCTTCCCCAGCCTTGGAATAAGGGAAAGAGGGAGAGATGGAAGTGGTTGGGTTGTCTTCCATTTGGCAATGTCTCCCTCTTTCATTTGGTACCCTTGTGCACATGCTGCCATCCTAACATGATTGGGCAGGGATGCCCATATAGGACATTCCTAAAAGGTGGTGCTGTGGTCTAAACCACTGAGCCTCCTGGCTTGCTGATTGGAAGGTCGGTGGTTTGAATCTGCATGATGGGGTGAGCTCCTGTTGCTCTGTCCCAGCTTCTGCCAATCTAGCAGTTCAAAAGCACTCCAGTGCAAGTAGATAAATAGGTACCGCTGCAGCGGGAAGGTAAACGGTGTTTCTGTGCACTCTGGTTTCCGTCACAGTGTTCTGTTGCACCAGAAATTATTTAACCATGCTAGCCACATCACCTGGAAAGCTGTCTGTGGACGATTGCCAGCTCCCTCAGCCTGAAAGTGAGATGAGCACTGCACCCCATAGTCACCTTTGACTGGATTTACCCATTCAGGGGTCCTTTACCTCCCTATAGGTCCTGTCATCGCAGTGGACTTCTGAGTCTTCTTTCATACATGGATGCAGGAGGGCAATCAAATGAACAATCACATCCAGCCAAGTAAGCAGAATAAAACCCACTGCAGTTATACTTTGACTGACCCAGCACTTGCCCTGATCTGTTTTAGATATTTGAAAACATCTGGTTGTCATAACTCAGCCTCACTCTCACCCCCCCAACTCCTGCTCTCTCTCTACAACTATTCCAGAATGTGGCAGCCAGACTGGTGACTGGGAGTGGCCACCGAGACCATATAACACTGGTCCAGAGAGACCTGCATTGGCTCCCAGTAGGTTTCCAGGCACAATTCAAAGTGTTGGTGCTGACCTTTAAAGTCTGTCTGCAGTCACTGGGACTATGTAACTCCCATATGGGGTGGTTCCACGTGTCTATACATTGTAACTTAAGTCTGCCTTCAGAGATCCATCTGTGAACTGAATGTGTGAGTAAACTTCTTGTTTATACTTTTGACTAGACTGTGCTGTGTCTAAAATCCTGAGTAGGGAAGAAGAAGAAGAAAAGTTTGGATTTGATATTCTGCCTTTCACTCCCTTTAAGGAGTCTCAAAGCGGCTAACATTCTCCTTTCCCTTCCTCCCCCACAACAAACACTCTGTGAGGTGAGTGGGGCTGAGAGACTTCAAAGAAGTGTGACTAGCCCGAGGTCACCCAGCAGCTGCATGTGGAGGAGTGGAGACGCGAACCCGGTTCCCCAGATTACGAAACTACCGCTCTTAACCACTACACCACACTGGCTCTCAGACCCCTTCTTGGCTGCTTTTTCCAATGGCATCTGGAGCACACAATCAGACAATTGGCCCATCTAGCACAATACTGTTTACACTGACTGGCAGCAGCTATCCAGGATTTAAGTCAACAGTCTCTTCCAGACCTACCTGGAGATTTTAGGGATTTCAGGGATAGAAGTTGGGACCTTCTGGGTGCAAAGTAGATGCTTTACTACTGAGCTATGGTCCTTCTCCAAGGGTTGGCTCTTCCAGCTTTCCTAAATGGGGCAGAGTATAGGATAGGAGGAGTGGAGGCAAAGACACAAAAGACAGCAGTTTACTTCCAATGCTGGCTGGATCAAGTGGCTCATCGGGAGCTCTCCTTGGTGCTGTGAAAACCAATGAGCTTTACCTTTCAGGCTCCTCCACAAGACCAGAAGAGGACACTGCCTTTAAGTTTCTGCATCTATACATATATTTTGGCAAATTCTACGTAAATCTGGGTAATTGGGGCAGTGGCAGAGGTAATGCTTAAGTAACCACCCTACCTAAAATATTGCTGGGCTGTGGACGAGGCTCTTGCAATGCAAATGAGTTGGCCACTCCTATATTTTACTGGCCTGACTAGGTTTGACTAGAAGATGAGCATTTAGTGTCAGCTGTCTCAAACTGTGGAACATTCTTGCAGCAGAAATAACTTTTATGCTGACTGGCCCATGTAGTTGTTTAAAACATTTTTTTTTATTAGCCAGTTATTTTAATGTTTCCTTTGTACAGTTTTTATGCTTCATCATTGTACACCACCCAGATATTTTGTGAAATGCCAGTATAGAAATCGGTTTATACATAAATAAAACAAAATCTTATACTCAAATGCTACTCCCCTTTGTGGAAAGAACACTGTTAGATTTCTCTCCTTTTAACTAGAAGCCCCCTTTGATTTTATAGCCGACTGTAAGTAACATTTATGAATTGTCCTCAGCCTCCTTTAACTTCTCCAGATCTATGCAAGCCACTGGATGCCCTTCCATAACAATATTTTCTGGTGTCTGGATCAATATTTCTCAGCGATCGAGTGCTTTTGCTATGAAAAGGCTTTTAGTACAGTTATAAGGCAGTCAATAACCATGGCTGACCTTTCAAAACTCACTGTCACCCTTTTATTCTATATCCACCTGGAAAAAAGGAGGAGGGAGGAGAAAAGAAAGGCATTCTATAGTATAATCACTATAAAGTGTTTTCTTTTAGGGCTGGGCCAATGAACTGGTGGCCCTCCAAAACAAATCCAGTGGCATGCCATACTTATTTTAATTTTACTTGCTACATTTATTTCTTACTAGCAGCCTTGCACCTCGAATTGTATCTGGGAACTCTAAGAAACAAAAAAATCCTGGCAGATTTGAAAGGTTCATTCCACCATCTTGACTCAAAATGGCACCCAATTGTATCCAAGCATGGATGAAAACCCGCTCCTTGATCTCAGGAACCAACATTAAGAGTTTGGTTATGATATCATAAGAGGCAAATAAAACAGACATACAAAGCAAAACCAATACAAAATGAAATTGAAGGGGACAACAGAGAGCAGGATAAAATTTTATAATCAAATATTGAGTTTGCATACTGCCTTTCAATATTCCATTTTTCATCCCTCCCCTTCCTGCAAATACTTTTTCAGGGTGATTTCGGATTATAAGTATTTCAGCCTCACTTGGATGGCCCATCCCCATTAAGGTGACAGAGATGGGGCACGACTGGGTCTCTGAAGTATCATCTGAACTAGCCTAGAACACAGACCCATCAAAAAGTACCTTTACATTTCAATGGAGCTTGCTCTGAATTACTTTGTGACAGGAACCGCTGGTTATTACTCCATGTGGTGGGCTGCATAACCACAGCTTCTGAATGAAAAACTTTCCAAATCTAGACCTGCTGCTCCATGGCAGTGTTTATCTCAGCAATTTTGTCTCTGGCCTTACTCCTCAGCCCTAACTTCTGGTTTCCTCTCTCATCCACATTGTGCTTTGGTCTTGACTTTCTGTGTATCATCAGTTCTTGGAGTGGGACAATCCAGAAGTGGAGCTGAAATGAGGGTAGCTTGGAGATGCCTATGAGAGCTTGGTAAAGAGTTGTTATTCCAGCAAAGGCCCAAGATAGACTGAGTTCCTCTTCCTTCCTGGTCATCTGCAGGATCTCAATGCACATCTGGTTCTTTTTAGACTTTTCCTTCTTCTCAAGTAGCTCTCTCACAGAGAAGCCCTATGGCTGCCAGGTGAAGACTTCCTTGCCATCTCTGGACACCTTTTTAGAGATCCTGACACTGTTTCAGCTACCTGAAGGCTGTAGGTGAAGGCTGAAAGTCTGAGGATGAGGCACGGATCCAGTGCAGTGGGTGGGGATTATTGGGGTGCCAAGCCAGATGTTTTTAGAGCTGGGTAACTCTGGCTGCTCTACTGCAACAGTGGGCCTTTCAGAGTCTCAGTCTTCTTAGGATAGGGTCCCTCCCACAAGTAAAGGTCAGGCTGAACCTAACACTTCTGAATCCCAGTCTACTCCAATATCCCAGGCCTGGGTCACCATTCCAAAAGGCTTGTGCTCAAATTTTCAGAGCTTACTGTACCTCTTAGACATCTTCAAATCTCTCGGCAGTGAATAATGGATGAGAAATAGAAGTAACGAGTAGATGGGATGTCAGCTATATAGGAAAAAGTCATCTTTATGTTAAATGTATCATGAGCACTATTTAATGTGTTGGTGGTGTTGTTTTTTCTTAGTTGTTAGGAGGTGATGGATATTTGTTTATCTTCATATTTCTTTTTTCTATGTGATGTAGTAAAATGAAATAATTTTTTTTAAAAAAATCAATGATCTATAATGAAATTAAGAAGGTACTTAAATGTACTTTTCATAAGAAACCAGAGGCATTTCTCTTGGGCATGGTCGGCCAGTTGGTGTCAAGGAAGGACAAGACCTTTTTTATGTACGCCACTACAGCAGCAAGGATTCTTCTAGCAAAGTATTGGAAGACACAAGAACTACCCACATTGGAAGAATGGCAGACGAAAGTGATTGACTTTATGGGACTGGCAGAAATGACTGGCAGAATCCGTGACCAAGAGAAAGAGACAGTGGAGGAAGACTGGAAGAAATTTAAAGCATATCTTAAGAACTGTTACAAAATTGAGGAGTGCTAAAATGTCAAGGGGAAGGAAGATGTAGAATTACAGCTGAAATTGTTTGATGATTTAAGGTGAAACTGAGAAAGAGAATAAGTTTAAATTTAATTGGCAAAAAGGGTTGCTGAAAAAATGTAAAATAAGGATGCAAAAAGGGTGAGGTATGGGGAAGTCCGAGAAAAGAGGTTTATGAAAATGAGCTTAAGAAATTATATTTGTGTGTTTGTTTGTTTTTTTCCTTTTTGATGTTTGTATGTTGTTGTTGTCTGGTCTTAAAATTTGGAAAATTAAAAAAAATATATATTAAAAAAAAGATGGGATGTCAGCTATATAGGAAAAAGTCATCTTTATGTTAAATGTATCATGAGCACTATTTAATGTATTGGTGTTGTTGTTTTTTCTTAGTTGTTAGGAGGTGATGGATATTTGTTTATCTTCATATTTCTTTTTTCTATGTGATGTAGTAAAATGAAATAATTTTTTTTTTTTAAAAAAAATCTCTTACAACCCCCTGGAGGTTTCTTCTATGGCGTCCTCCTCCATTAGCTCAAGAAGTTGCCTTGCAATTAAAAGGGGAAATAAAAATAATTACCAAAGTCATGGTTAAGGCTTTGACATTTTTCTACATAGCACATCAAAGTTTTCACAGTTAATTGTTGCCTCGTTTATTAGACTAATGAGGAAAGATAGACCCAGGTATGAATTTCAGCTGGCCCCCATAGTATCATCATCCAACATGTACCCATGCAGTGATTCATCAATCAACCATTTCATTATTCTAACATGACAGTTTCCCCCCATTCCTTCCCACTCAATGACACATAAAAGCTTTCCCTAGCTGCTATTAATTGTGCGACCCATTGTTCGGGTTCCTGGTAATGTGACCCCTGGAGGATTTGAAGCCATGTGATGTGACCAGAACATAAATTTTTATTGCTAGTGCTTTAATGTTCTTGAAGTGACATTATTGTGAAAGAAGCATATTTCTGTAGTCTGTTCCTAGCAAGTGCACCATACTAGTAGGACTGGAGGACAACCCTCCTTGAATGGTATTATTTTATCTTTTTTGACATCTTCTGCTCTTTATGTTTCTCACCCCCCCCCATTGTCCTTTCTCCTGAGCATCCTGGGAATTCTAGTCCTAAAGGCCAGGTTGCAGAAATTCTAAAAAGACAAAGTTCACATCACAAAGAAGGAAATAAATTTCAGCTGGTAGGACAGAACACGTGTCTTCATCCAAAATTTGCATTATCTAGCCTCTTTCAGACAGTGAATGCAGGGAGGAAGACCACATTTACAGTTCCTGACCTTGCCATTATATATTCTATTGACCCCACTTCCAAGCTTTGCACGTACCACCAAGAGTCTGAAAAGGGACCCGTATACATGGACAGCTACAGAAGGATCTGCCACTTTTGTTTCTCTCTGTTCTTCATTTTATTTCAATTTCAATTCTCTACACTTTGCAGCAATTTGCATTTTTTTTAAAAAAAAAAATCCTGATGACAACTCATCGGCAGCTGAGTATGAATTTCTCCAAGTATGATTGTTTTTATATACAGTCTTGACACACATTTTTGCAAGCAATTTCCACTGACATAATGCATCCTTGTACATTATATTCATTGACATATTCATTTTTATGCATAGTTTCCCCCGAGATACGAATTTTTGCAAACATTGTTTGATTGAAGAACTGCATCGCAACATTTGGGTAAGTGTGAATTTCAAAGGATAGCTGCATTTGAGTTCACATACTGTTTCGGAAAGCGGAAATTTGGTAGATTTGGCTTTAGATGCATACTGAATCAGATTTCTCCCCTATCCACACAGGGTTTCAAATCAGAGGGCGCACTTAAGCAGAGGTTGGATGGTCATCTGTCAGGGATTCATTAGACTAATAGCACAAGGACAATTCCAGGCCAATATGCCACAATTTGGAAATAATAATAATAATAAAATGTCCAGGGAATTATCATCGGTCAATGTTGTCTGTGATGCCTTAAATCCCTCTGTCTGGTGAATACGATTGTTTTCTCTACATTGGATATACGATGAGAGAGAATACTGCAAAACTTCAGCTGTTGTGCTGTTGCAGTTGGCAAGCTTTTCCTTGCTTTCTATTTCTATTCACTTAACTTGTGATTATGCTTGATACATGTAAATAATTGTGGTTAAAAAAATCTCCTCACCATGGCAATGATTACACTGGAGACATGGCGTATGTTTATCCTCTCTCCCCCAGCACAACCTTTTACACCACCATATAAAACACCAGCTATTCCTTACTCTCACAGGGCACAAAAACAGCAAATGTTGTATTTCCAGAATACCTTTGTTTTTTGTTTCATTTTAATATTTTTTATTGTCATTTTACAGCTGTGTTGTGTAATAAAAGACCACAAAACCAAAGAACTACAATTCCCCACTCTGGAGACATCGTTACCATTGTGTTAATAATCATTCACACGCAAGAATATCAGACATTTCTATAAATGTGTGTGTGTGTGTGTGTGTGTGTGTGTAAAAAGTCAGTTATCATGAAATCCATATATTTGTATAAATCTTAGGGACTGATTTTCCACATTCTGGTGTATTTGCAAAGACAATAAAATTCCACCACTCTCCAGCAAAAGCCTCCTTACGTTTTCTTCCCCTTGCCGGTTGTAACTTGTATGTCAAGTTGAATTTAAAGATGAACTGAAAATCGTTCAAAATTCTGCTAATTCGCATTCAGTTCACCCAGCAATTATTGGAACTAATTTCGGATGGAGATTTTTGAACTGATTCTGTGATCTTTGTTATACCAAGTAGTTCATTCCAAGCGATGAGACTCCTATGAATGGAAGTCCCTGTTTTCAAACCTCTTTGCCAACCAGAGACTGTCAGGGCTGCTGAGGGTACAACCAGCTTAGCCTCAGGCTTTCTGTCACAATCCTCCTTCCGATTCCATTGTTTATTTTTCTCATAATGAGGACCATCGTCCCAATTGGCCTTCCTACCTCTTGAGCCCCCAGGCTTTGTTTATGCCCTTACCAAAACTTCTGTCCTGAGGGAAGGATGATGTTTTGATAAGGACTGAATCATGTTGCACATAGGTCTTAAGATGAGACAATAAAAACAGCAACAGGCTTAAAAAGAATACAGATAAACACCCATGACAGAAACATAAAAAACAGAACTCAGCCAGCCAGAAAAGCTTGTGGAACCAAGAATGTTTGCCATTGTTTCTGCAAAGGATCAAATAGTGGGTACCTGTTGTGGGTATCTCACCAAGGATGCTGGTTCAGGAAGCTGAACTGAAACTCCTGCTCTGAGCTGCTGTGGAGCAGCCTTCCGATATCTTTGTGACTTCAAGGGTAGACTCTCCTCAGTTGCAGACCTACATTTCTGGGGCCCTGAAGCTTGAACTGTTATGGAGGACCCTTCGCAACCAGCAACAAGTTTGGGATGAACACTGTTATTTTCGTCAACGGGCTTGTTCCACATCAGATCACCACATTAAAAAATATAAATGCACAATGCCACATGGGGAAAGCTGCACATACCTGAATTGCAGGGGATTGGATAAGATCAGGGTGTTCCAAACATGGGTCTCCCGCTGTTTTGGGGCTATAACTCTCACCATCCCTAGTTAGCAGGACCAGTGGTCAGGGATGATGGGAATTCTAGTATAACAACGGCTGGAGACTCAAGTTTGGGAAACCCTGGACTAGATGATCCTCAGGGTCCTTTCCAACTGTGATTCTATGAGATGAAATTGAGTCTACTAGACCCAATTTTTTCAAGCAATGGGGACTAAGGTTGCACCTGGGGCCCCTCTGAGATTAGGGCCCCTGAAGCTTAAGACTCATTATTTTCATAGTAGTCCTTGGTGCTCCTATCGAATGCAGTGCCTGAATGAGTTATAACCTCAAACATTTCTATTCAAAAATCCAATGTCCTATTTAATAATAATAATAATAATATTTATACCCCACCCATCTGACTGGGTCACCCCAGCCACTCTGGGCAGCTTCCAACATACATATAAAACATTGGACATTAAAAAGCTTTTCTATACAGCACTGTCTTCACGTGTCCTCTAAAGGTTGTTTATTTACTTATCCCCCTGGCTTGGTGGTCGCATAATTCCATACCTTCCAATTCCATACCTTCTCTGATGAAAATTGGGGCATCCTAAGGAAAACGGGACATTCCAGGATCAAATCAGAAACTGGGACAGCTTCTGTAAATCTGGGACTGTCCCTGGAAAATAGGGACACTTGGAGGGTCTGCTGAATATGTAAGGAGTAAGGGTAGTCTTTCTTAGGTCACTTGTCCCTGAGCTGTTTGAGGCCTTAGATGTTAAAGAAGTTCCCTCAGACGCAGACTGCTAATTTCCCTCGCACACACGTGCTCCCTCACACATGAGGCCTGGAATAATCACACATGCGGCAGCGTAGCACGATTATAAATAGCAGGACTGCCTCTTCTGCTGCAGATAATGAAATAAAAACAATGCCGGCAAGTAAATGTACAACTTGTTATCCAATCCTCTTGGGAGGGTTTTGGAGCAGCCGCGTTCCATTCGGCAGCTGTTCCTCTCTCTCTCTCTCTCTCTCTCTCTCACACACACACACACACACACATACACAACCAAAAGAAATGGCATGTGCTCCAAATCATAATAAGCGCTGAGAAAAGCTGTGGAATGTGCTAGAATGGTACATTTCCCTTTCCGAAATGTCATGAAAATTGAATAATTATATTTTCCCATTTGCAACCTGTCTCTCCTCTGAAATGTCGGCTTCTATCCTGTTATACATTTTACCATATGCAATAATACTAATAATACAATTCTGACTGTGCCTCTCATTGTATATTCTGACTTCCTAGAATGAGAATTTGGTTAGTAGGATTAAGAGAGCTGAGGGACTCGGGCTGCAATCCTACATATATGGAGGGTGAAGCTACACATTCCATTATTTCCCATTATATCCCCTATTCCTGGAGGTCTTTCTTTGATCAGGTAGAATAACTGTAGTTTTCAGGCTGAGCAGCAAGCAGGATGAGAGATCAGGTGAGGAAGAAGAGGCTGTCAAAAACTTTCATTCCAACAACGTGCAACTATTGGTGTGGTCCTCAAATTCACCCATCTCATGTCCAGATCAGCACACTTCCAAGTTTCCTAATGTGAAAGTCAGTACCTCATTAAGCAGGAACTAACTTTCCCTCAGTACAATAGGCCTCATTTGCTTCAGACAAAGTTCCTGCATTAGCTATCTACCCTAATACACAAATACACTATTTCTGTCTCATAAATAGTGTGGTGTGTTGGGACGATGAGCTGCTTGTGCGTAAAATGCAAGTCCCTCAGAGTTTGATCAGGTTTTCAAACCTCTGCCTGTGACGGAGCCCCTCCAGCATGGCTGCGTCAATCACTAGTAGAATCCGAAAGTGGCTGCTTTTGGAAACGTTTCCAACATAAAAGCTCCTTAACGGAAACACGTCGTCTGGCCTCTCGGCGTGACAGTTTCCGTCGAGGTGTGGGTGTCCCTATAGGAGGTCCTGAGACCTCCCCACTGGTTTCGCTTGAAGCGTCTCTGAGCCATCCCTCCGACTCACTTTCCCTTGGAGTTCTTGCTCGCCCTCTACTGGTTCCCTCTTCCGCTGCTACTGCTCTCTCAACCTCAGGGAGCCTTTGCACCTGCGGCGCTTTAGATGTCAGTTCCCTGACATCCACCTCCCCTCCAGGGCCCCCTTCACCCCCTCCCGTCTCCTCTCCTACTGGCGGTGAGGAGGTAAAACCCCTGAAAGAACCTCCCTCATCTTCCGACGTCGCGAACACTTCCTTCCACTTGTTGCTGTTCCTACTCTCTAGATACTCTTCGTCATCAGAGTCCACTCCATCTTCCAACTCCGACTCCGCGAACCCTTCCATTTCCTCTTCCTCATCGGTGGTGCCGAAATACTCCCTCCTAAACCTTGCTATAGGCTGAGGTTTCCTCGGGAACCTTTGGTGGAACGTTTCTGTTAAAACCTCGTCATTGACTTCCTCTGCACTTACCCAGGTGTTTTCTGACTCCGGTTCCCCTTCCCACGCCACCAAATACTCCACCTGATTACCCTTCCACCTGGAATCGAGGATTTCCGCTACATGGTTGCGGCGTTCCCTCTCTTCCAAGGCTGGTCCCCTGACGTGCTCCCCTTCACGTCCCCCCCTGGTGACAGTAACGACCTGTGGAACACTGGGTGCAATTTCATGTGGTTGGGTAATCGGAGTTTGAAAGCTACCGGGTTGACCTGCTGAATCACCTCAAAGGGTCCCAATCTTCTGGGCCTCAGTTTCTTACAACCCCCTTTGAACGGCAACCCTTGGGTTGACAACCACACTTGATCCCCCACCCTTATGGTTTCACCTTCCCTTCTGTTCTTGTCTGCCTGCTTCTTATATTGTGCCTTGGCCCTTTCTAAGTTGAGCTGGAGCTGCTGATGGATGGCTTCCATCTCTTCTACAAAATGTTCAGCCGCTGGAACGCTCCATCTCTCCCCTCCTTCCCCTGGAAATGCCCTGGGGTGACACCCGTAATTAGCCAAAAAGGGACTCATCCCTGTGGACACATTCTCCGCATTATTGTAGGCAAATTCTGCCAACGCCAACTTTTCGACCCAATCGTTCTCTCTGTCATTGACATAACACCTAAGATATTGTTGAAGAATGCCATTTGCCCTTTCCGCCTGCCCGTTGGTTTCAGGGTGCCGGGCAGTTGAAAAATTAACTTCCACGTGTAGCAAGCTCATGAGCTTCCTCCAGAACCTGGAAGTAAATTGTTTGCCTCGATCTGAGATCACCCTCGAGGGAGCCCCGTGCAACCTAAAGATATGTTCCACAAACAACTTCGCCGTTTCTTCCGCTGTGACTGCATGTGAGCATGCTACAAAATGGCACATCTTAGTTAACAGGTCTACTACTACCATGATGGCTGTTTTCCCCTTGGACCTTGGCAGATCCGTCATAAAATCTATTGATATCGCTTCCCAAGGCCGTTCTGGTGTGGGTAAAGGTTCTAATAACCCTGCCGGCGCCCTTCTTTCCCCTTTGGCTCGCTGACATTGGTCACACCCTCTTACATACTCCCTTACATCTTCCCTCACCTTAGGCCACCAAAATTCCCTGGTAACCAACCACATGGTTTTGTGTTGCCCAAAATGTCCCGCCGTGGGGCTATCATGCAACTGCTTGAGTACTCTCCCCCTCAATTCACCTTCGGGTATATACAGTGCCCCTTTGTAATACAATGCCCCATTTCTTTCCTCAAAACCTCCGGGGCTCTCGCCCTCCCCCCTGAGACCTCTGAGCTTATCCTGGGCATATTCATCATTTTCCGTTTCCTCCACCAGTTCCCGTTGCCCCACCAGCGCCCCCCCACACACCCAGCGGTCCTCCGGGATGACATGTCTCTCTTCGATCACCTCCTCCCCTTCCCAATATTCTGGTTTGCGTGAGAGCGCATCCGCCCTGACGTTTTCTGGGCCTGGCACATAACAAATCTCAAAGTTAAATTTGGAGAATTCCTGTGCCCATCTCACTTGTCGTTGGTTGAGCACTCGAGCTGTTCTCCAATACTCTAAATTTTTGTGGTCGGTGCACACTTGCACCTTGTGTTGTGCCCCAATTAATAAATGTCTCCACCTCCGGAATGCTTCGTGAATGGCAAGTAGTTCCCTGTCATACACCGTGTAATTCCTCTCGGACTTATTCAGTTTCCGCGAGAAGAATGCACACGGTCTCCACTCCGACGCACTCCTCCCCGGTTGAAGAAGGACCGCCCCTATAGCCCGGTCGGATGCATCTGTTTCCACTCTCATGGGTTTTTGTAAATCCACATGCAGAAGTTGTTCTTCCGAGGCGAAAGCCCTTTTCAGTTCTTCAAAGGCTCGATCCGCCTCCACCGTCCAAACAAATTTCTTCTTGCTGCTGAGGCAGTCGGTGATGGGCGCCGTCAAGTGGGCAAAGTTCTTGATGAACTTCCGATAAAAGTTCCCAAACCCCAAGAATCTTTGCACGTCCTTCTTGGTCTTCGGTGTCTTCCATTCCAGTACCGCTTGAACCTTGCCTGGATCCATGGCCAATCCCTTGTCTGACAAGCGGTACCCCAGGAATTCCACCTCCTTGGTATCAAACTGGCACTTCTCCAGTTTCACCCACAGCTGGTTGGCTTGCAGCCTGCCCAACACTTCTCGAACGTCCCTCACATGCTGTTCCTCATCTTCCGAATACACCAACACGTCGTCTAAAAAGGCCACACAGTTCTTGTAGAGCAAAGGTCCCAGAACGTGGTTTATAAAAGCTTGAAAACAGGCGGAGCCCCCTTGTAGACCGAAGGGCATAACGAGGTATTCAAAGGCTCCCAAAGGGGTAAACATGGTGGTCTTCCATTCATCTCCCTTCCTTATGCGTATCAGATTGTACGCCCCCCGCAGGTCCAGTTTTGTAAAAATCTTTCCCTTCCTTACTCTGGTCAAAATGTCGTCAATTCGGGGCATAGGGAAAGCCAGGGGCTCCGACACTGCATTGAGGGCCCTAAAGTCACACACCAGTCTCGGTTTGTCTGTGTTCTTTTTGTCCACAAAAAACACTGGGCTGCCCCCCACCGCTCGGGACTCTCTGATGAAACCTCGCTTCAAGTTTTTGTCAATGAACTCCCTCAGCTCCTGCATCTCCCTGTCTGACATGGCGTACAGCTTGCCTACTGGGAGTTGGGCCCCTGGGAGTAGGTTGATTTGACAGTCAAAGGGTCTATGCGGTGGCAGTTTGTCTGCTTCCCTTTCGCTGAATACGTTGCTCAGATCTGCGTATTGCGGGGGCACCTTCCCTTTGCCCATCACTTCCATCCCCGCTAGGGTGACTCTGTCTCCTCCCGAGACCTTCCCCTCCTTGCAGTGTTCTAGGCAATGCGCTGACCCAAAGGAGACCACCCTCTGATGCCAGCCCACTAGCGGATCGTGTAGCGCCAGCCAGCTCATCCCCAAAATGATGGGCGCTCCTCCCAGGATGGCCACATTAAACGCTATCTGTTCGGTGTGCCTTGCCACTCTCATTATCATCGGGACAGTCTGTTGGCTAACTTCTCCCCCCAACAGCTCTCTGCCGTCAATCGTAGTCACCTGCAAGGGGTTACTTAAAGGGATGGTCTGTATCTGGTGCTCAGCTGCAAACTCCTTACTCATGAAATTACAGGAGCTGCCTGAATCCAAAAGCGCCTTGACCTTTAGTGGGTGTCCGTTTGGCAGTTCTAGTAACACCTCTATCACTAAAGCAGGTCTGGGAGGTTCTGGCATGGGCACTTTCATTGCTCTTTGGCCTGGCTGCTGTGCCCCGACGGTGGCAGCCAGGCGTTGGCTTTTACTTGCTCCTTGCTTTCCTCTTCCTTTCCCCCAACAGCTCCTGCCATCCCTTGCCATTCCTTTCTTTGTGGGCAGACTCTGGCAAAGTGCCCTGGCTGTTGGCAGAGATAACATCTCTTGGCGCTCTTTCCCTCCTTCTTCCGCCCTTCACTGGGATTTGAAACTGCGCGCGCCCGCGCTGTTCCAACTTCCATCGGCTCTGCCGGCGGGAAAGATGGCTCTGGAATGTCTGGAATGCGGAACTCCCTCCAACGGTCTCCTTTCCCTTCCCGCCTTTCCAAAGCCCTCGCCTCCTGGCGCGCTCCTATGGCCAGCACAGATTTGGTTAATTGGTCCATAGACTCCGCCCTGGGCCCCCGGGAAAGCTCATCTTTGACGGTTGAAGAAAGCCCCTCTTTGAAAAGCATTTGGATGGGCTCCGCCGATAGGTCCCACCCCAATTTATGAATCAGCATAGTAAATTCAGTCCAGTACTCACGGACAGATCTGCTTCCTTGCTGGCAAGCCATTAACTGCCTTCGCACCACCCCCTGCTCAATATCGCTGGAAAACATCAGGTCCATGGCACGAAAAAACTTCCTCGTGTCCTTTAAGATCTCATTATTCGCTGCCATCAGGGGTCTAACCCAATCTTTCGCCCCGGATTCGAGATGGCCAATCACATACGCCACTCGCGATTCCTCGTCGGGGAAGTCATCAAACTGCAAGTTTAGAGCGTATTGCATCTCTGTTCTAAAGGCATGATAGTTCCTGGGATCCCCCCCGAATTTCTGCACCAATCCTGGTACCTTTCTGGCGAGCGGGGTGGTTTTCTCCTTTCCCTTTTCTGCATCCTGAGCCCTCCTCTCCTCAAGCCTCGCCGTTTGCAGCGCCAACTGGATCTCCAACGCTCTGTACCTTTCTTCCAGGCTTGGACCCCCTCCAGCTGCTCCTGCACCCCCGGTTCCGGCTGGGTTGCTCATGATGCTTCTCTCTGCACAAGCTGGCTTTCGGTGACTTTCGGATTGCTGTGTTGGGACGATGAGCTGCTTGTGCGTAAAATGCAAGTCCCTCAGAGTTTGATCAGGTTTTCAAACCTCTGCCTGTGACGGAGCCCCTCCAGCATGGCTGCGTCAATCACTAGTAGAATCCGAAAGTGGCTGCTTTCGGAAACGTTTCCAACATAAAAGCTCCTTAACGGAAACACGTCGTCTGGCCTCTCGGCGTGACAGTTTCCGTCGAGGTGTGGGTGTCCCTATAGGAGGTCCTGAGACCTCCCCACTGGTTTCGCTTGAAGCGTCTCTGAGCCATCCCTCCGACTCACTTTCCCTTGGAGTTCTTGCTCGCCCTCTACTGGTTCCCTCTTCCGCTGCTACTGCTCTCTCAACCTCAGGGAGCCTTTGCACCTGCGGCGCTTTAGATGTCAGTTCCCTGACATGTGGCTATTGTGATAATCGAAGAGGCATGTTATTGCTCCATTCTTCCATTGAAAAGAAGAGCTTAGCCTAAACACACATTGGCATTTGGGGCATTTTAATGAGAAATTCATGCAGGGAATGTTATGACTTTTTAAAAAAATTGTACTTGTATTATTTCAATTTCTTTCCACTGTTGGATAAATCTATGCCAATGACACAAATCCCAATTACTGTTACAGCCACTTCCTTGTCATATGCATATGTATGTGTGTCCATCTGTTCTGCAATCCGTATCAACAAGCACTTTATGAGGATGGTTTTTGTTCTGACCCAAATATTCAGCAACTGGAGAGGGACAAATCTTTCCGTTTCAGTTTCTCTCAGTTCATTTTTCCACTCTTGAGTTCAATTATTCACATTTCTACATCAGTTTGCACTCCTTAAAGAAGTCCTCAAGAAATTAATGTGTATTTAAATGTGACTCTCTCCTAATAGATACATTTTTGCTAATATACACACATTGCCTAATATCCACATCTGGTTTAATATACATATTTTGGCCTGTTTGCACCGAATGCAATGCACTTTCATATTTTATTTTCAGCAATGTATGCATTTTTGCATGCATTGCTCAGCTAGGGAACTGCACTGCAGAAATGTTTATATCAATTTTATGAAGAGTTTTTTACATATGATACAATAAAAACCCAACTAGTCAATACAGAAACAGAAGAACAATAAAGGAAAGAGGAAAAAAAGAGAAATGGAAAAAGAAGAGAGGTAAAATAATATAATAAAGTACAAAGTTGTGTTTATATAGCCCTTCTTTCTATCTTAATTTCCGATCCACATACAGAGAAGTGAATCCTCCCAGCTCTCACCTGGGAGAGCATTCCTCTCCTTTAGTTGTACACCCTGAGAAAAGCCACTCTGACCTGCCTCTCACACAGGTTCCCTTCTTCTTATTTTCCTTACCTATCTGTATGTATCTTCATTTATCCTGAATTTAAGCCTTAAGAGATCAAAACACATATATGAATAATATTAACAGAGAAATATTAGTAGAGAGGACAACTGCACTGCAAAATTCAGAGAAGTACGAATGGCAGAGGAGGGCTGTGTCTCTGTTTGCATATTTTTTTTTTTTGGGAAGCAGATTAGATAGATTCACCTTTAAATGCAAAACGATCAAATTTCTCCTGTCAGCAGTCCAACCAATGGAGACTTGGTAGCTCAATTCAGTTGTGCCTGCATCCATCGCCCATCCAATCCACACCAAGGAATTCAAGAAGGGAGAGTTGCAATATCCAACTTTCCAGCTACTTTGCATTCCTACAGATGTGAGTCAAGCTTCCCATTCCTTGGTGTGGGTTGGGTCCCCCCACCCAACCCCCTCCTGGCCAAGTTATTGGTGAGTGGGGGAGGGCGCAGCTGGAATTTTGAAGGCAGCGAATGGACTTATTTTCATTCAGGCTTTGAGAAATGTCTGTTTGTGTCTCTGTGTGCAAAATATACAGGAGTTTAGAAGGCAACGCGTACATGCAGAAACCTGCAAACATGGAAAATGAAGGCCGGCCAATGGCCCTGATCCAGGAAAGCATTAACGTTTGCGCTTAAACCTACCTTAGAACGAAGGCTGCACATATGTCTAGCGTTAAATATGTGTTCTGTTAATTCTTTTTCCCCAGGACAGCAGAGAGGCTGGAGCCAGGCTTCTGATTATGGGCAGGTGCTATAGGCAAGTAGCCTTGCCAAGATATCTCATTCTCAACTGGAAACTTTCCATACGATTCCAAGCTGAGACCTTGTTTGGAACAGAGGCAGGCAAAGGCATCCACATTTGCATATTGTGCCTACGTCTCTCTCTCTCTCTGTCTTTGTGTGTGTGTATGTGTGTGTTTGAATCACCAGCCAAAATCAAGCCAACAATTTACTCGTGTGACCCGATGTAGTTCCCGGGGAGAGATCGGCTCGCTGGTCTTGGCCCTCCCTTTTCTCTTACACACATGCCAGAGCGTTCCTAATGAGGCATTAATGAGATGTTAATTGCTTATGCAAATTTCAGAAGCATAGACAATGAAGGTTGTTGTACCAGGAGTTTAAGGGCCGTATCATTGCTCTGAATGTTCACAGAACTCCCATTACCATTAATTGGAATTACTTGCACCTCACTAGAAGCGAGAGGCATGGTGCGTGATATCTCAGAGCACTGGGGTACACACACCCAGCATAGCAGGTTAATGGCAGCATTTCTACCTGGGCTCTCGCCTCCTAATATACACACCTGCATGATGGGATGGCAGTGACGCCACCAAGTAAGTTATCTGGGATTAAAACTCTCTCTTGCCAGAAGGAGATGCAGTGGCGTAGCGTGGGTTGTCAGCACCCGGGGCAAGGCAAGTAATTTGCACCCCCTAACCCGTGGATTTGCGCCCCCTAACCCTAACCCCCAGATGTTGCGCCCGGTGCGGCCAGCCCCCCTGCACCCCCCACACTACGCCACTGAGGAGATGGGAGGGAAGCACAAATGAAATTATCTGAGGGGTCTTCCACATGTTTTCAGGCGGCTTCAGTTGTCAAGATCTTGGGAAGCTCATGGATCATTCCACTATTGTTTTATCTAACTGTTGTATTTCTCCTCAAACAGGACCTCCAAAGTCACTTGAAAATGTCACATATTGGGTGAAATTCAGTGCTAACTCTCGGAGTCAGCATCCTCTGTAGCCACATTGACACCATAAGGGTAAAGGTAAAGGACCCCTGACAGTTAAGTCCAGTCGCAGACGACTTTAGCGTTGCGGCGCTCACCTCACTATACAGACCAAGGGAGCTGCCGTTTGCCCCAGACAGTTTTTCCGGGTCATGTGACCAGCAGGACTAAGCCACCTCTGGTGCAACGGAACACCGAAACCAGAGGAGTGGACGGAAATGTTGTTTACCTTCCCGCCGGAGTGGTACCTATCTATCTACTTGCACTTTTTTTAGCGTGTTTTCAAACTGCTAGGTTGGCAGGAGCTGGGACCGAGCAACGGGAGCTTACCCCATTGCAGGGCTTCGAACCGCTGTCCTTCTGATCTGCAAGCCAAAGAGGCTCAGCGGTTTAGACCACAGCACCACCCACGTCCCCCACACACATTGACACCATACGTACTGTAAATAGTGCCACTGTAAATAATTGTGGTTTTCTTCAAAGAATCCTGGGGATTGTCGTTTGTTAAGGGTGCTGAGAGTTGTGAGGAAGGCCCATATTCCTCTCTCAGAGAAACATTTCCCAGAATTCCCTGGAAAGAGGGGCTAACTGTCAAACTGTTTATGAGAACCATAGCTCTGTGAGGGAAATAGGTACCTCCTAACAACATCACCCTCAGCAAACTGCAGCTCCCTGACTTCCTCGAGGGATACCATGGCTGTTGAAAGTGGTCTCTTTGCTTTCAACCTATGGTGTGAATGTGTGCCTATTTCTCCCCATATTACACACTGTCTTTTGTTTGTTTCCGCAATAAAGTGTTAATAGGATTTCTTTTCTTTCTGAACTCTGTCTGCCTCGCATGGGCCTGTCACCTTCAGCACAGCTGGGACAGCTTGAGGACGAGGAATGGCAGTGGCGGCAGTGGCAGCAGGCACAGGCATTGGGCTGCTAGACAAAGTAGGCAGCACCTGGATGGTGGTTGTGGTAGGTGGGGCGGCAGCAGCAGCAACCACGGCACCAGTAGCAAAGGCAACAGCTGTGGTCTGGGGCAGCAGGGTAATGCCCATTTGCGCCAGGGGCAGCTGCAGCTGGAGCAGGGCTCTTGGGGGGGGGGGTTGACAGGCACTGAGGGAACAGGATTGGCAGCTGGCAAGGTGGCAGCTGGGATGTCATACTTCTGGAGCTGCAACAGATAAGTGTCAGCTGTTGGGACAGAGCTCCAGCTCACTTGCACCCGTGCAGGCGACGGAGGTTTCTCTGTCTCAAGGTACCACAGATCCTCGCAGCAAACCTGGCTATGCCAAGCTTTGCGGTACGCATCGCGGCCACTCCAGGTGTACAAGCGGGTATTGATAGCCACAGCACAGTGCCCAGCTCTGACCTGTGGAATATTGTCCCTGACATGGATTTCTGAACAACTCAGTTTCAATCTCACTGCCATTGCTAGTGACATCTTTCTGAAGGAGAGGATAAGGACCTATGAGGATTTTCTGTTGCATCCTAAGCTGCAGCTTATATGTGCTGGAGAATGCATCACTTATCACATATGCAAATTTCCAACCCTGACTTTCTTGATCTGGGAGACTTATTTACCTTTTGCTGGGAGAGTGACTCCACATCACAAATACCCTACCCTTAGGAACAGCAGTAAAGTAAAGGCCCTGTCAATGCACACTAAAAGGTCATTGCAACAGAATCAGCCAGCCAGCCTTTTCCCTGTACCCTTCCTCCCTCTGCATTTTTGGAAAATTCCTAGCTCACAGCAGCAAGCTGAGACATGCAGTGGAATTCAAATATGCTCACCATTTGTTCGTAATAATCATGTTTCCAGCAGTCTGAGCCTGTATGCCTGCTTTTGCCCCATGTAGCATGATCAGGGTTTTGCAGGGCAGCAGCTAAAGCTTTTTCCTTTTCTTTTTCAAAAACAGCAACAGCAGCTGGTCTGCAGAATCACATGGTGCACCTTTGCCTGGACTGGCCAAGACTGGAGTGGGGAACCAGTAGCTCTCCACCTGTTGTTGCCCCAACCAGCATAGCCAACCATTAGGGATGATTGGAGCAGTGGCGTAGCGTGGGTTGTCAGCACCCGGGGCAAGGCAAGTAATTTGCGCCCCCCTAACCCGTGGATTTGCACCACCTAACCCTAACCCCCAGATGTTGCGCCCAGTGCGGCCGGCCCCCCCTGCACCCCCCACGCTACGCCACTGGATTGGAGCCGTAGTCCAGAAACGCTCAGGTTCCCCCATCCCTATGCTAAGAGGAAGGCAGGCTGTAGCTTAGTGCAGAGGTCAGCAAACTTTTTCAGCAGGGGGTCGGTCCACTGTCCCTCAGACCTTGGGGGGGGGCAGACTATATTTTGGAGAGAGAATATGAACAAATTCCTATGCCACACAAATAACCCCGAGATGCATTTTAAATAAAAGGACACATTCTACTCATGTAAAAACATGCTGATTCCTTGACCATTTGCAGGCCAGATTGAGAAGGCGATTGGGCTGGATCCAGCCTCCGGGCCTTAGGTTGCCTACCCATGGCTTAGTGGTATGAGAAAAATGGCGTCAGGTTCAATCCTCAGAACAGTGACATAGCATGGGTTGCCAGTGCCCGGAGCCATGCAGAGGGAGAGAGGGAGGTAGACAGACAGAGCTTGCATGCACATTCAGCTGCCTAACGACATTTGCATCACCCAGAGATTGCAGCCACAGAAATAAGAAAAGAAGAGCTGTTCCATTGTCTGGGGAGGTCACTTCCTGATCCACATGGAGAAGCTTTTCTCAATGGAGCCCAGCGACAGAAGTGCACAGCTGCCTTGAGGCAGCACCGGGCGTTGAAATTTTGCAACCTTAGCAATTTTACCCCGAGGGCAACCACCCCTGTGCCCCACCCTCTATGCTACACCACTGCCCTTGAAATACCAGAAATGGCTGAGATCAACTGGTGCCTAAAACCCCAGAAAGCAGCTGACAGTTAGTGTAGACAATATGGAATTAGATAGGCCAGTGGTATAAATAAGGCAGGTTCCTTTGAGCAGAGAATCAGGGAGCTGCTGGTTTAACTGTGCGGTCCTATATCTGTAATTGGTTTTAATTCTCGGTAATTTCTGAATTGTAAATTGTTCGGACCCACCTTGGGACCTGCTGGCGAATACTATTACTTTACTCCTACAAATAAGTGACAATGATAGCTACTTAGGAGTAAGTCTCATTGTTTTCAAGGAGCTTTACTCCAGATAATGGGGGCTAGTAGGGATGGCAAACTCTGGGCTATTACACTGGCTACTAACCACACCATCCTCACCACCACCACTTGACTTGCTTCTTAAAATGTCAATGTATGGGGCTGCACGTAAAAATGAGATTTTCAGCAGTTGCTGAATCCTCTGCCCTCTCCACCCCCCACAGGGGCTGTTCCCTGGCAACAGACTCAGGACACTGATATCCAATCTGCACCTCTGATACCCAGCCCCTTGCAGGACTTGATGCTGAGAAGCTATTTCATTCATTTAGCAATAGATTCAATGCTATTTGTCTAGGAGGAGAGCAATTTCCATCCCCCCAAAAACAGCTTCAAAACAGTTTACCTGGTATGGTGCTTTCCTTTCCTACTGGAAAGTTATGGATTCATCTTCTATTAGCGGGTTCTGAGAACACAGAGAGCCATACGATACAGCCATTAACTGTTATTTGCCTAATAACGATACCTGACGTTAAGAGGTTTGCTTCCTGTAAGTGTATCCAAAGCAGACAGAGACTGAAATGTAGCATAAATGTTTTGCCTTTCTTTTCCTTTTCCTTAAAAAGAAACACTTTCAGTTGGGATGGAAGAAGGGATGGAAGAAGGCATCGTTTTCTGTTATTTCCTGTATTTACTGCATGCAACGCTGCCTTTAAAGGTGATAGACTCATCTTTCTTGGGTGTTTCAGGTGTAGTCTGGACAGAAAGGATCACATACATAAAATGAAAATACAAACAACAACCCACTAAAAAAACCCTGAAAAGAGCCAGCATTTTAAAAAGGGTATAGGATGTAGATAAGGTCTGACGACGAAATTAAGAGGAAGAGCTGATAATGAATTTAAGGAAGAATGGAAGATGTTTATTGCATATATACAGAAGCAATGTACACAGGTACATTAGCAGGGGTTTAAGATTACTTGTAATTTCATTATGAATGGATAATAGGTGATTTAAATATGTTATAAATTTAACAATGGATATGCAGTATCTTGATAAATAATAGAACCAGGGAAGGAGTTAGAGGGAAGTCAATTTGTTTTGTTTTGTTTTTGCATTGTTGTTGTTTCATTTTTGCTATTTTTTTGGAAAATCAATAAAATGTTATTTTAAGAAAAGGATGCAGATCAGGTCAGGGAAAGGCCTGGTTAAAAAGGAACGTTTTTGCCTGGCGCCTATAGGTGTATAGTGAAGGCATCAGGTGAACTTTCCTAGGGAGAGCATGCCACAGATGAGGAGCCACTGCAGAGAAGGCCCCGTTCTCGTATTGCCACTGATCTACTCTGAATCATCTTGTTTGGCCCTGGGGTATGTTCCAATTTTTCCCTATTTACCAGGGAGAGTCACTCTCTATTTTACACAAGCCATTCCTTGGAAATCACTACACAGGATGATTGTTTTCCATTCTGCCCTGAATTGGTCGTATGCAGAATTGTTTCTGTTCTGCTGCAGTTTGTCTTCTGACAAAAAACACATTATTAAGTCTTGCTGTCCTGGGTGGCAAAATTATGGATCTTACATATTTAAATACGTAATATATCACCAAGTATTTCATCCTATACGTTTCAGTAAGAAGGAAACACAATGCAAAAGATAGGAAAGGTAATCAATTATATTCAGGGGTGCTAACTTGTATAAAATATTGTGGGGAGCAGGTGAGCCCCACCCCACATAATTGATCCCACGATACTGGTGCCTGCGATGTGAGAGATGTACATTTTAAACAACCTATTCAGTAAAAAGAATATCCTTGCAATGCAGAATTGATTCTCCTTCACACATACACACACCCTTCCCTGTTATAATGACAGGACTTTTAACAAGCAAAGATAAGGTTGTTTCATGATTTTTCTACGACCCCAAATTCCTTTCTCTTGCACAAGATCCAGTCTCTGCTTCCACAGCCCTTCGCTGTGTGTATTACAAGACTCGGGAATCTGATTGCGTTTGTTTGAGTACAGCTATGTAGTCTGTTAATGCTGGCTCTGACCTTTTGCATGTCAAATACTTGCCTTTGCTAATTTCGGCGTCATTAGTAGCACATAAGTTTTGAGAATCTTCTTATGCCAAAAAGGCAGGGATGGTTATCTGCTATGCTTACTTAATGAGCCATAAAATGAAACGGTAGAGGATGGATTCCACATGCTATCAATCCGCTGGTTAAGCAAGGGCCAAGATTGCAGAAATAGGACAATAAATCCTATCACCTCGACAGCAGCTCTTAAGTATTGACTTGACTAATCACGATTGATTAAAAATCCTCTCCCATTCCACCCCCCTTCTTCTTTGCAAAGTTTCAATAGCAATTAGAGCACCTTCCATCATTCCAAGGTGCATCAGCACTATTGATCGTGCCATATATTAATCATAGTAAAAAGCTTGAGGGTGTTAGCCACAACCCATCAGGGGGGATGGCATGACTCCTGTTGATGTCAATGGGCTCTGGATTGCATCCTTAGTTCAAAGGGGATAAATTACAACACTAATGAATAAGCCCTTTGGTGATTCACAAATCAAGTCAGTGTGCGTAGACCACTGTGTTATCTATATCAGCGGCCATATCAACAAACTGTATGGAAACAATGTTGGGATAATGGAGATTTCTCTTATATGCTACAATGATGAATGGGCTTGTTGGTTTACTAATTTTATGGCCATCTCAAATGCCAGTAGTGGTAGATTCTATGTTCCAGTCTCAAGCTCAACCGCCCTTTGCTCCTGAAATATATAATGAAGGAAAATCTTGGAAAACTAGTGAAGAAATGAACTGGTATGCAGGGTCTCTGTGTTCCATCTCAGTACTTTGGTGCTTGCACAAAAAAAGAATCCAGGAGTTTTAGAAAATCACAAGTTAAACACAAGTCAGCAGTGTGATGTGGCAGCTAAAGATGCAAATGCAGTTTTACATTGCATAAGAATAGTGTCAGATCACATGAAGTAATAAAAACACTAGTCTGTTCTCCTTTGGGCATATGTTACATAAACTAATGTGAAACAACCATTACCTTGTGTTAGTTGTCTAAACATCCCTTTTTGCCCCTTTCTCCTGAACTGGTGTACCAACGGAGGCAAAAATATCATCAAAAGTAGAACCAAAAAGTTCTTTTTAACAGAACTTTCATCTCAAAATGGGTGGGTGAGTCTTGGGAATTTTTGAGGCAGAGAGAAGTCACTGGGCTTCTAATAACTCCAATCAGCTGGTGTTTGCTGTTTTGATTTCCCCAGAATGCCCAGTTCTCCATCAGAGCCCAAGTAGTTTTGCCATGACCTGAAAGCCACACCCCTCATACCCCCACAATCTGATGAACAGATTTTCAGAAATGAGGAGAAAGTAACATTTATTAGAGTCCCTGTCGTATGGGGGAGGTAGATTGCCAGCAGCAACAGTGAGTGAGTGGGAAATAATAATATTCACTGTGTTTAACAGCTGGAAATAGTAATATTAATTACCATAACAATAATACTTAAGTCAGAAGGCTGGCTAACATGCTCACAATGTGTGGGTGGCTAAATCATAGTAAAAACAATTCTTAGCAATAGGATAAAAAAAAAATGTGTACTGCAGAACTAGGCTGCTGTTGCAACATAAAGATGTTTCAGAAGAAACTAAATGGCTACAAAGTCTTTCTGAAATTAAACTGGCCTCACTTGATACTAAATTGAAAGAAGTGAAAGTAACAGCTTCAGATGCCATGGACGTGGGTTTACAACGAATGAAAAGTTTGTGTAGGCTTAAAAAGGCAAATCTGGATCTGCAGCTTAAAATAATTATAATAATACTAATCATAATAACAACAACACAAGCGTGTGGTCAGCAATTTTTTAAATTTAAAAAAACCACAGTACTGGATTGTGTGCAATGTACTCAAGACATGCACACAACAAATTCCTAAAAAGACACGACAAAGAAGACTAAACACAGCTGCAAATAAACCTTGCCTAAAAACTTGATTCAGAATTGGTGGTGGTGAGAATGCTAAGACACAGACAACAAACTTTATGCAGTATATAGTGGCTATTTCCCATCCTTTCCCAAACACAAATGCCTCCCAGCTTTGCCAAACATTTTCTAAGAATATGGAGAGCATCCTAGACCACTTCGACAGCTGTCATTAAGCAAAGTGCAGCACTTCTCCACAAGTACTGTGACTGGAGAGTGTTTGGTGAGTGAGATCCTTCTAGGCCTCCTCCAGCTCCTTAGTGTTCTCCTTATATGGTGTTACAATTAATAATTTCAGAGTTTAGAGAGACTGCCTGGCTTTCTGAGGGACTGTTTTGAGCTACAAATCAGCACAAATCAGTTTGGGATAACCCCCATCCACTCTGTAGCGATTTGTAGCTGCTTCAGCTCAATCAGATAGGTCCCAAATTGGCTCGATTCAGTTTGGGATTTAACTGAATCTGGCACACAACTTTCATTTTGAAGGACAGCTGCAGTTCAACTTGAATATTGCTTTGGGAACTGCAAGTCAGGTATCTGTGAATTAGAATGTGAACTGAACCAGATTTCTCCAGCCACATCTATTTCCAACACATTCTCACTATACTAGTGGACCAGGTTGCAGTCCCCTTTTCAAAAGCAAAAGTAACAAGTTGTGCAGGTCTGCTGCAAAAACAATGGAGGACTGCAATGTTTTAAAGGTCATAAAGCTGTTGAGACCATGATATATATATATTTGATGGTTCAAGGAAAAATCCTCCCTTGGGAAGATTTTATAGACTTACTGGAAAGGAATATTGTAACTTTGGCTGCAAGGCATATTGTATTACCTCAGCTGCTCTCGGTGAGGATGGGGTGGGGCAGGGAGAACAGATAACCAAAATATTGAAAGTAAATTCTAAATGCTTCATTGGGTTTAACTGTGCCAACCTTCTGCAGGCTTTTTTCATTTTAGTTATTCCTGTGGTGGGCAACTCCAGGCCTGAGGGCCAAAAGCTGCCCCTCCAAGGCCTCTCTATTTCATAGAATCATAGAGTTGCAAGGGACCCCAAGGGTCATCTAGTCCAAACCCCTGCAATGCCCCTCTCCTAACCACTGTTTTAAATCTATACTGTCCTCCTGTTCTTGGGAAGGTTCATGAGAAGGGGTGGCAGCCCCCACCATTCCTCCTCAGTCCAGCCCCTGACAAGGATATTGACCAGTGGTATACAAATTAAATAAATAATAAGAAGAAGAATCTGGAGTGTGTGCAGAGGTGGGTGACCAAGATGATAAAGGATCTGGAAACCAAACCTTAGGAAGAACAGCTGAGGAAGCTGGGTATGTTTAACCGGGATAACAGGAAACTGAGAGGAGATATGATAGCCAAATTCAAATGTCTAAAGGGCTGGAAGATGGGAGGAATCTTTGGTTGCCCTTTTTACTGCCTTTCAACAACAAGCCACCGAAGCTGCTTCTTCATGTGTAGTACAGCACCATCAAGCTCCTTTTGCAACATGCACTGACAATCCACAGCACCATCACCCAGTCTGCACTGAGCTTTGGTACACCGGCTCTTTTGCAATTGGTTGTGATGGTATTTCTTTTCTATAAGAAAACTACTTTCTATGAAAATCCACATTAACAAAGGAAAGTGCCAGGTGAGTTAAAGATGGTTCATGTTAACTAAATACAAAGTATTTTCTAAGCATTATGGTAACTGTAAGAATATTCAGTGTCACCTCATCCATGCCCATCTCCCCCCACCCACCCAAGAATTTTGTTTTCAGAAGAAATGTTGTATAATATCTTTGGAAGAACATGAGACCCAAGTGGTTAGGAAAACAATTTTCATTACCATCAATTTCATTGATTGGGAACAGTTTGGGGAGAAATAAAGCTTTTTATGGCGTAACAAAAGGGAAGATTATGGGAGCCAATCTTGGCAACAATCGTCCCAGCTCTTGGTGATAAAGGTTAACCAATTTAGCAACGGCAGCTCCCTGACAGAGCTTTCCGGAATAAGTCTTTCATTGCTTTAGGACTAAATGCTTCGCTTGGATTCGGGAAAGCAAAAAAGATTGATTTTGTCTGCCTTTTGATTAAGAGAACAGGATTTGAACACGAGAATCCAATTAGGAGATTGCAAGGTGGGTGGCAGGGTGAGGGGAGGAAAGGGGCAGAAGGGAAGGGGGAGAAAGAGAGATGAAGAGGCCCACGATGAATAAATCTACTGCAAACATACCCTGAGAACTTCATCTCCACCAGCTTCAATTAATTTCAAAACAGCTCTTCTTGCAATCAGATCAACCAAAGAAATATTAAAATGATAATCCCAGTTCATTTGTCCCATGTCCTCAGATTATTGTGGACTAAGCTCTGAGCCACATGGCTTTTTGGCTGTTTTAAACAAACACACAACACAACAAGCGCAACAACTTCCCTTGTGTTATTTCCAGCTCCTTCCAGCCTATTGTGGCGCTATAAGTATTCTTAAGGAAATTGAAAAGATTAGTAGCATGACTATTGTCAGGAGGGATGCCTCAACACCTTCTACATGCACTGTGATAGGAAGATTTTTGGTATCATGTGGCAGGACAGAGTATCAAACAGCCCACATCCCCCGAATGTCAGCACTCCTGTTTCAGCAACACCTACGCTGGCTTGGTGGCAGGATCCTCAAAGACATGGGGAGCTGGCTTCAAGCACCAGACCCATTGGCAGACCAACTCTGTGTTACAAAGACATCTGGAAATGTGACACGAAGGCTGGCAGCACCACCCCTGCCCTGTAGTGCAGATGACTGCAGTGTCTGGAGATAGTCAGGACCTGTATCCATAGCAGGTCATGTATCCATAGCAATGACCAGAGGAGGAATGACTGCTGGCAGAGGAGTGCCATAGTCAGTGCCAGATTTACGTATAAGCTAAACAAGCTATAGCTTAGGGTCCACTCTCTTGGGGGCCCCCAAAAAATTAAAGGGAAAAAAACTGGATGTACATTTCCAAAATATAAGGGGGGGAAACAAATAAAATAAAACCTACATACAGCAACAGTGTTTTGTGTTGTGTAGGCTCCTATGATGTAAGTAACGGGCCCTACCTTCTAGCCTGATCCCTAAAATATCACTGGTTTGCTCATTTCTATATACAGGGTGTCTACATTCTGTATGTGCAAATGGCTTTAGATACCTATTAGGTCCATAAATTACCATATAGCACAGTGATGGCCAAACTTGGCCCTCCAGCTGTTTTAGGACTACAACTCCCATCATCTCTAGTTAACAGGACCAGTGGTCAAGGGTGATGGGAACTGTAGTCCTGATACAGCTGGGGGGCCAAGTTTGGCCATCACTGATATAGCATATATTTAACACAAAAAAGTGACAATTTGTTGTTGACAAAGGACAGCTGGACATACAAAGGGCCCTATTACCTTCAGTAGCTTAGGGCCTCATCAAACTTAAATCTGGCCCTGGCCATAGTGCATCTGCAGCAGATGATTTAGACGCCTGCATCTGCCCCACCTGCAACAAAACATGCTTCTCCTGTATCAATCCTTACAGCCACAGCAGACGCTGTAAACTTCCAACAGTTTGACTTCACCCCCAAAGGTGCACTACTCATATGTGTGTGTGTGTGTGTGTGTGTGTGTGTGTGTGTGTGTGGTGGAGGTTGTAAAGCATCATTAAGTGACCACCAAATTTCTACTAGGGTGAAATTTGAGGTGAATTTGCATGATCCTGCTCAGGTGGAACATCATTAGGTGCTTTAGAGAGAGGTTTGATGGTTTCTGAGAGATGGATGAAGTAAGTGGAATTTTCATAAAATGAGTGGCATTCATGGTGGTTGTTTTTTTTAAAAAAACCTCATATTTACTTATTAATATCCACTCATGATTATACAAAACAGGGGGAAAGGGAAGGAAAGAACAGAATCCAATCAGCAAAGTGAAATCATCATCATCATCATCTGCCACCTGATATGGATCACTTGGAGCATCTCCCATTTACCTCCCACCCTGGAAATGATCCTGATAAAGATTAGCAGAAGTAAGTAGTAGAAGAAGAGGAGTTTGGATTTGATATCCCACCTTTCACTCCCCTTAAGGAGTCTCAAAGTTCTCAAACATTCTCCTTTCCCTTCCTCCCCCACAACAAACACTCTGTGAGGTGAGTGGGGCTGAGAGACTTCAGAGAAGTGTGACTGGCCCAAGGTCACCCAGCAGCTGCATGTGGAGGAGCGGGGAATTGAACCCGGTTCACCAGATTACGAGTCCACCGCTCTTAACCACTACACTTACAGCTATAAGGAAATATGACAATAAACCATGTTTATTTTTATTTACTTTAGGTCCCGTCTACACTATACATTCAAAGCAGTATCATACCACTTTAAACACTCATGGCTTCCCCCTCCATAGAATCATGGGAGCAGTAGTCCATTAAGGGTGCAGAGAGTTATCAGGATGTCCCCTATTCCCCTCCCAAAGCTATTGCCTCTTACTTGCCTTTTCTGGCAACGAAAATGCCTATGAATGCCAGTCATTGGCAATCTCAAGTGGGGAGAGTGCTGCTGTGCTCAGGTCTTGCTTGGGGGCCCCTCAAAGGCACTGTGAGAGCAGGATGATACACAAGGGACTCTGCTACATTAGTCAAAAAACAGCATTTTGTATTCGTTATAAACATGCAACACCAGATAACACTGGAGAGCAAGATAAAAATTTATTTGTGATTTTCCATAGCGTTTTGTTGTTGTTATAACGATTTAATTTCTGACTTATTTATAGTGTCTCTTTCCTCTGTGTAGACAGTGGCGTAGCGTGGGTTGTCAGCACCCGGGGCAAGGCAAGTAATTTGTGCCCCCTAACCCATGGATTTGCGCACCCTAACCCTAACCCCCAGATGTTGCGCCCGGTGCGGCCGGCCCCCCTGCACCCCCATGCTACGCCACTGTGTGTAGATCCACTGGTGGAGGAAAGGGGGTGCGGTGGGTGCGGCCCACCCTGGGTGTTATCCCTGAGGGGAGGTGACATTGCTCCGACGGCCCCCTGGGACGCTCGACGCTCACTATGGGCAGCTAGCCCTGCCCCCAGGTGCACAACATGTGCGCCTCTCTGCGTACCGGAGCAGCTAGCTCCGCCTCTGTGTAGATCCATCCTAGGTGGGTCTTTCACTAGATCCCAGCAGGGCCTTTAGATTCTTATGGAGTTCACTTTCACAGGATCAGAAGCAGTTTGGCTCCAGATGCCAGAAATCACAAGTTGGAGAAACTGCAGCTGCACTCAATTCCTATTTTTGGGCTTCCCATAGACATCTAGTTTGCCACTGTGGGAACAGGATGATGGACAAGATGGCCTTTGGTCTTATCCAGCAGGGTAATTAGGTAAAGGTAAAGGGACCCCTGACCATTAGGACCAGTCATGGCTGACTCTGGGGTTGCGGCGCTCATCTCGCTTTATTGGCCGAGGGAGCCCGCATACAGCTTCCAGGTCATGTGGCCAGCATGACTAAGCCGCTTCTGGCGAGCCAGAGTAGCGCACGGAAACGTCGTTTGCCTTCCTGCCGGAGCGATACCTATTTAACTACTTGCACTTTGATGTGCTTTCGAACTGCTAGGTTGGCAGGAGCAGGGACCGAGCAATGGGAGCTCACCCCATCACAGGGATTTGAACCGCCGACCTTCGGCAAGTCCTAGGCTCAGTGGTTTAACCCACAGCGCCACCCACGTCCCAGCAGGGTAATTACTGTGGTCTTAATTTTCCCCATATAATGCATTTGTGTACCTTATGGTCATGAATATAAACAGGTTTGTGCACTTTCTCCTAATAGGCATTTTTTCCTACACCCTTTTTGTGTGGTGGTTGGAGAACTGCATTGCAAAATTCAGAAAAGTGTGAATTTTGAAGTCTAGCTGTGTTTCTGTTTGTGCATTGGTTTGGGGAGTGAAAATTAAGTAGCTTCACATTGAAATGTAAGCCAATTCAATTTCTCCCCCACCCACAGCCATATTTCTGTTTTGCCCTTTCAACGACCTTTAGTGAAGTGCAGAGACAGTATAGGCAGAGTTCAGTATATATATTTCCTCTTTGAGAGATTGCTATTTCTGGCTGACCTTTTATTTTTCTCCTATAACCCTTCTCCCTTGGGTCTACAGATTAAGAAATCCAACAGAGTGCTTAGAAAGGTCTCTTGTGTGGCTCCTGTTCAGGGATCCCTCTCCCAAAACTCACCCTCAAAACACCGTCCTTTTGATCCTGCTTACTGAACAAGGATCATAGAATCATAGAATCATAGAGTTGGAAGAGACCACAAGGGCCATCGAGTCCAACCCCCTGCCAAGCAGGAAACACCATCAGAGCACTCCTGACATATGGTTGTCAAGCCTCTGCTTAAAGACCTCCAAAGAAGGAGACTCCACCACACTCCTTGGCAGCAAATTCCACTGTCGAACCGCTCTTACTGTCAGGAAGTTCTTCCTAATGTTTTGGTGGAATCTTCTTTCTTGCAGTTTGGATCCATTGCTCCGTGTCCGCTTCTCTGGAGCAGCAGAAAACAACCTTTCTCCCTCCTGTATGTGACATCCTTTTATATATTTGAACATGGCTATCATATCACCCCTTAACCTCCTCTTCTCCAGGCTAAACATGCCCAGTTCCCTTAGCCGTTCCTCATAAGGCTTTGTTTCCAGGCCTTTGACCATTTTGGTTGCCCTCCTCTGGACACGTTCCAGTTTGTCAGTGTCCTTCTTGAACTGTGGTGCCCAGATATTTATTGGGAACTCATATGAGGAACTGGGGCAAGCTGGCAGTGGAACTACTTAGCAGAAATTAGTCACGATCATATTTCACTTTATATGAAGCTCTCTGTTGCTAAACCAGGACAGTGGTAGGAAACCTTCGTAAGTCAAAACCAGCACTTTGAATTGGGTCCAGAAACTAATTGACAGCCAGTGCAGTCAGGCCAGGATTGGTGCAATATGCTCAAACCGGCTTGCTTCGGTGAGCAACCTGCCTGAAATTTGAACCATCTTCTTTTGAACCATACCTACAGCCCATAAGTATAACACTTTGCCAAAATCTAACCTAGAAGTTACCAGATGTCAGAGACCAGACTGAGGAGTTCAACTCTGGTGAGGAATGGTGGGAGCCTACCCCTCTCCCCCGCTCATGGCCAGGATCCTGAAACTCCACAGGAGCAGTGGAGTAGTTTTGATTTGGAACCATGGTTTGTGGAGGGGCACAGTTCACAAGACAACAGCTGGGCAGAACTGGGAGGTGAAGAGCAAGAAGAAGAATGGGAAGAGAGTGAGCTAGCAGACTCTCTCTCACTGGAAGATGTGCAGCCTCTCAGTCCCAAGGCTAGGAGATTAGCTAAGGTAACTGTGCAAAAGGCTCAATGAGAGACCAGGTGGCTAGGAGATGAGAGGGCGGAAGTGACTAAAGCAGTGGTTCTCAACCTGTGGGTCCCCAGATGTTGTTGGACTACAACTCCCATCATCCTTGAGCTCTGGCCTTGCTAGCAAGGGGTGATGGGAGTTGTAGTTCAACAACATCTGGGGACCCACAGGTTGAGAAAGGCTGGACTAGAGGGAAGTGGGTGAAACCTTAATTGGGAGCACCTGCACTCTGAGAAACGTCATTTGTTCTTTTGCTGCATTCATTAACCATTTCTGTTACTGTAAGAGACTGCTTTCTCTTCGTACTGCTTATCTATGGTCAAGGGGGGAGGAAGCAGAGCCCCTGAAGCCTGACCCCAGAGCACAGACAACAACATGTCCATGTCCAGATAGGGGTGCAGCTGGACCACCAGCTGTAGCTGATGGAAGGCATTCCCCATGCTACTGAGGCCATCTTAGCTTCAAGCAGCAGCAAGGAATCCAGAAGTACCCCAAGATAGTGAGTGAGGTCCTCATATGGCCTGTGAATTCCACACCTGTAGATGATGGGCTTGTGCATATCACACAAGGTAAGAAATGTTACATTGGCAGAGCTGGAGAGGCATTATTTGGGGAATGTTTGCTAAGAAGGAGTCCACGAAATCTTCAGCACAGAGAGAGGCTTTGTGCAAGAAAGTAAAAAACTAGCTTCAAATCAGGGACATTCTTAACAGTAAGAGAGATTGTGCAAGGATATTTCAGGATATGACTCAGTTATCACCTAGAGCTGTTCCTCTCTTTGTACGTGGCCATGGTCAAGTTCTCCTGCCTATAAACCTGGGCAGCTGCAATGACATTAACCAAAAAATAAAGTAGCAATCTGTCCATACCAGACATGATCAGAAACAAGTCTATCTGCATGCAAGCAGCAGGATATATTGGGAGGTGATCCAAGAAGCAAGCCATAAAGTCTAACAATCAGGATCCAAAGGCTCATTTTCCATTTTCCATTTTTATTTTTTTTTGAAAAAAGATCAGAGGCAGCTGCTTCATTGTTTTAATAGTGATAATTATGATGGCACACAAGCAGAATGTTAACCTTTGGAACGTCTGGAGCTCATGCTGTCGAGTGAAGATGCCGATATCAGAGCTGCAAAAGGGAGGCACAAGCTGTGTGATATAGTACACAGGCACAATAGTTGCAATGCTTTATGGCATTCAAAACACGCATGTGAGGTGTGATGCTACAGTGTAATATCAAAATGAGATCCCCCTCAGCCATACCCCCAAGAGGGAGTCTCAGAATTCAGGCAGGTATGCCAATCTATCTCACATACATACCAATGAGGGATGTAAAGGTAAAGGTAAAGGGACCCCTGACCATTAGGTCCAGTCGTGGCCGATTCTGGGGTTGCGGCGCTCATCTCACTTTATTGGCTGAGGGAGCCGGTGTACAGCTTCCAGGTCATGTGGCCAGCATGACTAAGCCGCTTCTGGTGAACCAGAGCAGCGCATGGAAATGCCTTTTACCTTCCCGCCGAAGCGGTACCTATTTATCTGCTTGCACTTTGACGTGCTTTCGAACTGCTAGGTTGGCAGGAGCAGGGACCGAGCAACGGGAGCTCACCCCATCACGGGGATTTGAACTGCCAACCTTCTGACCAGCAAGTCCTAGGCTCTGTGGTTTAACCCACAGCGCCACCCACATCCCTCATGAGGGATGTAAGGAGGCAGTAATTTCCACCCTAACCTGGGATTGCTGCAATTAGCAGTGCTTCTCTTTCACTGCAGTTCGGTTTCCACTAAAGCCAAAAGTCTTGCCATCTTCTATGGCTGAAACCTATGTAATTAATGTCAATTCGTGCCAAGGGAAGGGAAACAATAAAAAAGGATGCAGAGAATAATGCAATTATTTACATAATGTCTGCAGACTAAAAAGAGAGTAACAAATACTGCTTATACTTGGCTTGCACAATGTCAATTCCATACTTCAGACAAACATGGGAATTTCCACTCCTATTTCTTCTTCTGATGGAATTTTTCAGCAACCCTACAGACAGCACACAGCAAAGTAGCCTTCTTTTTATGGTTCAGCTGTCAGAGCATAGTATGGTGACCTCATGGTCCTACTTCCTCTATACACCCCACCACACTCCCCTCTTTATGCTGCATCCAAGCAAGAGGCATTATCAGTGTTCAAGGACATATTCTAGACTGGCAAAAACGCTCAAGATAGATGCCATGCAGGGCCAAGGAAGAGTGTAACCTTGGACAGACCTGAGGGCCAGGTAGGGGAGCCTAAAGGGTTCTTCCAGCCCCTGGGGTCTGAAGCTTCCATTTTAAAAAAATATTATTATAAACTCAATTTATATACAGTCGTACCTTGGAAGCTGAACAGCTTAGTTCCTGAACATTTTGGCTCCCAAACCCAGAAGTGACTGTTCCGGTTTGTGAACTATTTTTGGAAGCTGGCGGGGCTTCCAATTCTTTTCAGGAGCTTCCTGCAGCCAATCAGAAGCCACGCTTTGGTTTCTGAACATTTTGGAAGTTGAACGGACTTCCGGAACAGATAGTATGACTGTACTACCCTTTATCAAAAGATCTCAGGGCAGTGTACAATATTAGAAACACATTGGAAACACCAATGATAACAACAACAACAACAACAACATAGTAAAAACCATGCTGAGGCATAGCCTAAATGTAAAATCATTATCATCATCAACATCATCATTTTAATAGACTTCTCCCCTACACTTTCACAGGCCATAGATTAGTCAATAGTCATAGGTCTAGGTAAGGAGGAATGTCTTTGCCTGGCATCTAAAGACACGTAATGATGGCTCCAGGCGAGCCTCTCTGGAAGAGCATTCCACAGGCAGGGAGCCACCAGAGAAAAGGCTTGTTCTCTTGTTGCCAGCCTCCAAACCTCCTGGGGACGTAGAAAAGGGCCTCAGATGCCAAGTGCAGGATCCTGGTCAATTTGTTTGGGGAGAGACAGTTTTTAGGCTATTGAGGTCCTGAGCCATGTGAGGTTTTATAGGTAGGTCAACACCAGCACTTTGAATTGGACCCAGAAACTAATGGGCAGCCAGTGCAGTTGTTCCAGGATTGGTGCCATATGCTCAAACTGTCTTGTTCTGGTGAGCAATCTGGCCATTGCCTTTGACACCAGCTGAAGTTTCCAGCCCCACGCATAACTTCAGAGGCAGCCCCACGCATAACTCATTGCAGCAATCTATGCTGATCAGCTATGCCTCCTCCCCAGGCCACACCACTCGCCACTCCTGTTTTTCAGTCTCCTTACTAGCCTTGGTTGAAGACAGACAGGTGTGTGTGAGAGTGTGTAGATACTAGCTCATTGTATACAAGGTAGAATGTATAACAGATGCACCAACCAATTTTGCCTCTGGCCTCACTCACCATTGGCGCGAGAACTCCAAAATGTTGCCTAAAATGGAATGTGGCCTTCTAACTGAAAAACTTTCTCTACTCCTACATAAACCTCAACCATCCTGAGAACACTTCAGTCTCCCAGGACATTCTATACAAGATCTCAAAGTAGCTGTTTTACTACAAAGGAATTTCAGAAATAGACTGGAAAGAGAAGCTGCTGAATTGCAACTTATTACCAAATTTAAAACCATGGAGAGACCTGGTCTGAACAAAGACATTGGATTCTTATCTCATTATACATGACAAAGCCATTTTTCACCTTCTCACCCCTTGCTTTTTCCTGTAAGACCTATTGCAGTCGTTAAGAGTCGTCAACAGGCTCATCACAGCTATCTGCCAGTCACCCATTCCCACCACCCTTCTGAGTAATACCCCTCCCCACCTTCTCACTATATAGAAGGGTCTGGTGACTTCTGTTTCAGTGTATCTGAAGAAGTGTGCATGCACATAAAAGCTCATACCAAGAACTAACTTAGTTGGTCTTTAAGGTGCTACTGGAAGGAATTTTTTTTTTCATCCTGATTTGAGTGAGACATCCCAGAATTACAGAAGCCATCCCAGCTTCTGATTGGATCCTGGAATGTCCCCTGTTTTGGTCCGATGTTCTAGCATGAGTCAGCTGGCTCCCATGAGAGCTTGGAACCAAAAAAATGAGCATCCTGATTTTGATCAGCTGGGTGTGGGGTGGTATTCTCCTACATTTCATTCTGACAAATCAATGAAAGCTGGAGCTAGAAGAAATGGGAAGGGCCACTTTTATTTTATTTTTAAAGCAATTCAGCTCCTCTCACAAACAAACAAACAAAGACAGACAGACAGACAGACAGACAGACAGACAGTGGTCTGATAGAGAAGGCTGAAATCCTATACCCATTGAAAGGGTGGCCAATTACACAGAATATCACAGAAAAAGAGTATAAAGGAGGAAGGTGCTGTGCATAAAATTCATGCTAATGTATACATATAGATGCAAATTTAGGAATACTTACCATCATCTATATGGAAATGCAATATGTCTCACCTTTCTGGGGGAAACTGATGAGATTACCTCTGTGCCTGCTCTGTCTGCTGTCCAGCTGCAAACTGCAAACAGGTAGCTTCAAAGCACCTGCTGCTCTCCCTTCTTAGGGGGTCTTATTTGAAACCAGATGTGGATCAGGCAGACCTTCAGGCCCTGCCAGCATGGACAATGGCCAGGATAGACAGGAATTGTAGTCTACTACATCCCTTAAAAAAACAAAGAAACCTTGTATACCGTACTACAATTTCATTTAAAAGATCAGAGTGGTTTACAATTGTGTGTGTGTGTGTGTGTGTGTGTGTGTGTGTGTAAATATCTCTTTCTGTAGCAGTGCTTTTTTCCTTAAAAAATGTTTAGGGGTTCTCTCATTTTCTTACTCATACTGAAATAGTGCCCCTCAATGAGGCCAAACTTAGATTCACAAAATGTTTAGGGGTATGCGTACCCCTGTGTTTCCCCCAGAAAAAGCACTGTACATATGTACATACTCATACATTGAAAACCACACCAAATTTTAAAATTACAAATCAGCTAAGTATTAAAGATGTTTTCCTAATTGTCTGCATAGGTTTGGGAGCACAGAAAAGGTCCAAGGGCAGCCCCACCAAGAGTATGTTACAGTAGTCCAGCCTTGAGGTTACCAGCCTATGGACTACAGTGCTCAGGCTATCCTTTTCCATGAATGGGCATAGCTGGTGAACCAGCTGTAGATGGTATTGCTGAGAACTGCACACTTGGTATTGATATAGCATATTCTGGGAAGCATATTTTAAATGCTAACAGCATCAGTCCCTGCACCCTCAATTTACTGTTAAGAACTCAATGAGAAGATGAGTCTGTGCTGTCACTGTGTGCAACTCAATGAAAATCCTTTTCAGTTTCTATCATGGACCGGATAACTCCATTTCAATCAAGATTTAGGAAAACACATGAAAGGGAATGGATTTCTCCTTAAACGATAGATGGTTTTTCCGTGATTTGACTTGTGTTTATCAAGTTTGCAACATCTCCACCCCCCCTTTTTTTACCTGTGGGATTCAAAAGGCAATAAGAAAAGAAATATTCAAGGCCGAACAGAAGTGCTGACAGACGTGCTTAAATTTCAGGCAGTTACGACCTTTGGGGAATGTGCATTGATCAGCAGCAGCTTTTATGAGACTGGAAATGCAGAAATTGAGACTGCACTTCATCCGAATCACAGAGTTGGAGCAGACCTAAGCCTGGCTTCCTGTCCTAGAGCAGGGTCAGTGGTGGCTGTTGCTCATTGGGGCTGGTGGGGCAGAAGGCAGGGAGCCCAAACAGCAGGTGATGCCACAGTCAACAGCTGTTTCTTATGAGTTATTACTTGGTTACCATCTTAAAGGAGTATTATCAATTTCTTTATAAATCCATTTTTGTTATGTAGTATAAATACGGTCTCTTGAAGAAGTATTACCACCTGTGATTGTAGTCAATATTCTCTATATAAAGAAGCATCAGATTAATGGTTGTTATAACCTACTGGACTGCGTCTCCTGGTAAGGGAGCTGGGCATGTTTAGCCTGGAGAAGAGAAGGTTAAGGGGTGATATGATAGCCATGTTCAAATATATAAAAGGATGTCACATAGAGGAGGGAGAAAGGTTGTTTTCTGCTGCTCCAGAGAAGCGGACACGGAGCAATGGATCCAAACTACAAGAAAGAAGATTCCACCTAAACATTAGGAAGAACTTCCTGACAGTAAGAGCTGTTCGACAGTGGAATTTGCTGCCAAGGAGTGTGGTGGAGTCTCCTTCTTTGGAGGTCTTTAAGCAGAGGCTTGACAACCATATGTCAGGAGTGCTCTGATGGTGTTTCCTGCTTGGCAGGGGGTTGGACTCGATGGCCCTTGTGGTCTCTTCCAACTCTATGATTCTATGATTCTATGGTATGTCCCATGGAGGACCTTATGGTCTTCAAATAAAAACATCTTGGAGATCCTGGGCCACAGGGAGGTTAGGATGGCCTCAATCAGAACCAGAGCTTTTTTGGCCGTGGCCCTGATCTGGTGGAACACTCTGTCACAAGAGACTAGGGCCCTGCGGGACGTGACATCTTTCCACAGGGCCTGCAAGACAGAGCTGTTCCACCAGGCCTTTGGCCAAGGCACAGTCTGACCCCGTCTCTCCTTCTGCAATCCTCATAGAACTCTAGCCCAGTGGTTGCTATTAATTTGACTCTGAATTGATTTTAGAATGTATTTCAATTAATTGATTGTGATTTTAGGTAAACTGTGTTATTTTTACTGTTGTTAGCTGCTCTGAGCCCAGTTGGGGAGGGCGGGATATAAATTTTAAGAAAATATTATTACTATTATAACTGAATCCATTATGATCCATGTTCCATGTCTTTGATATACAAGTATACAGTATGAAGAGTTATTATTTTGTATGTGTGTTATGTTACTTGTCTTTGTATAAAACTAAATCATATCATGTTCGTTTATATAATCCAGAATATTCATGGCTCACAAAGCCTAGTTTGGCGAAACAAGGAATTATCCTGGAATCCTTGTTTTATTTTCTGCAAGTGCCATTCTTCTAAGTCTTTCACCTGGAACCTGCATACAAAGAATGCTAGAATTCTTAAAAGCATCTTCACGCGGAACATTACAAGACTGATATAAGAATTTCACATTGTGGATATTGCTAACATGAGAACTGAATAGATTGTATTTATTGGTCAGTCTGCTGTACTCAGACTTCTTATAGTATGTTTCGTTTATATGATAAGTTGGTCTACAGAACCGCATATTTTGATATGACATGTTGAATTGTATGAGGGGGATTCATCTCGCTCCCCTTGACATTTTTCCTATGTAGTCCTGGACACAAAGCTTGAATTCTGGAGAGGTCTCCAGGGACCCCAAGAACACGGTTGCCCAAACTGAGAAGCAATGTGCCCTCCAATCGGAAGGGGTGCTAGAGGACATACTGGGGGCAGGTAAGCCACATCCCACATAATCAATCAACTGGGGGGGCTGGTCTCCTCAAATATTTTATGGGGGCCAAAGCCCCATCGGCCCCTAGGAGTTGGCTGGTATGCTGGTATGCTTTTCTCTGGGTGGTCATTTGGAGAGAGGGCAGAACTTTGAGCTTGAGGTCAAGGCTTAGCTGCACTGCTGAACTTAAGAGGCTATTCATTCTCTCTCTCTCTCTCTCTCTCTCTCTCTCTCTTTTTTCTCTTTTTCTCTCTCTCTGTCTCCTCCCTCCTTAATCAAAATGTTTATTCTGATCCCTCCAGGGAATGCACTCCTTTTCACAAAGATGCAAAGCCTGCAATCAAATTAAAATTTCTTCTCTAAATGGGATCTAAAGGACCCTCTGAAATAGGCCAAGATCATTTGAATGCCCTATGCAAATTAAGGAGGAGACATTTTTGTACCGCGCAATAATGAGTTCCATCAGATGTGGAACAGAGAGGACGGTACACTGGTATCCTTCTGTGAAATAGCAAAGATGCTACACAGGGTACAATCCAATAATTTAAGATATCAGAACTATCAGAACCCTCTTTACTGTATGTACACAACCACAGTGGCTAGGATTTTCATAGCAAAGGACTGGAAAGGCGATATAATCCCCACAAAAACAGACTGGCAAGTGAAAATGATAAGAGTATTTACAACTTGCGAAAATGACCGGGAGAATAAGAGGAAGCTCAAATCAGAAAGTTAGTAAAGATTGGATAATATTCAAAGAATACCTCAAAAACTATTGCGATAAAGCAATTCTCTGGCAGACCTAGACTGAATCTTGAAACACAAATAAATTATAAAACAAAATTTCTGTTGATAAATAATGGGAAAGTAAAACAACAATAAAGCAGCTGTTACCCATTTTCCATCTTGGGCCTGGGGGCAGGCCCCATACTACTGCCACAGCTTATAAGGCTCCAAGGAGGCCTTGGGACATTGCTGCTGCTGCTCTGCCTGTGAGTACTGGGGAGGACCACTCCCCCTTGAAGCCCATTTTCCACCTTGGGCCTGGGGGTGGGCCCATACTCACCATCACAGCCTATAAGGCTCCAAGGAGGCCTCGGTGTGTGGGGGTGGGATGGATGTTTAGCCGGATGTGGGAATTTGTTTAATTATGGTGTGTCTGTAACTTTTACTGTTTTTGGTTTTTATTGTTTTATTGTTTTGTTAGTTTGTTATTTGTATAGGTTTTAATTTGATTTTAAGGGGAGGGATCAGGGCTGCCTGGGAGTGGGTCTCAGCCAACAAAATGGCTGGGGCAGGTTCCACAGGGGGGGATGCACTGGGACAACCGATCTCAGTGATCATGGGTAGGAGGAGGAGTTACACTAAGACCAGACCACGTCATTACAGAGGAGGCAGGCTTAGTCATTGTTTGAGGTCTGGTCTTGACCAGACGGATACTGGAATCAGCAAGGGATACCCACACCACCTGATGGTGCTGCTGTGCAATGCCAGGTCAATGATCCATGAGATCACTGCCATCCATGACTTGATTGTGGATGGAGGACTTGACCTGGCATGTGTAACAGAGACTTGGTTGGATGAAGCAGATGGGCCTGTCCTTGCCGCTGCTTGTCCACCAGGTTTCTCTTATGCACAGCAACCCAGGCCTTGTGGGTGGGGAGGGGGGGTTGCAGTGATTTTTAGGAAGTCATTAGTTTGCACTAGGCATCCTATTGGGAAGATCCAGTTCTCTGAGTGCATGTTCTGGAAGTTGGGCAATAGGGGCAGTACAGGATTCCTATTGGTGTACCAACCTCCCCGCTGCAACAAGGATTCCCTGCCTGAGCTGCTTCAGGTCATGGCGGATGTTCTCCTGGAGACACCTAGTTTGGTTGTCCTAGGGGATTTTAACATCCATGCAGACACAACCTTATAAGCAGCCGCTCGGGACTTCGTGGAAAGCATGGCCTCCATGGGGCTGTCCCTGAATAAGTCTGGCCCAACTCATAGCTGCAAACCTCTATGGATGTTGGTGGTTTGACACTAAGTAAAAGTGAAACTAAAGAAGTGCCATGGTCAGATCACTTCCTGGTGCAAGTGGACTTCTCCACAACCCTTCCCCTCTGCAGGGAGGTGGGACTGATTCGGATGGTCCACCCCCGCCATTTAATGGATCCAAATAATGGTTTCCAGAGAGTGGTAGGGGATGTTTTATCCCATGTTGATGGCCTTTCAGCTGATTCCCTGGTGGCCCACTGGAATGTGGAGTTAACCAGGGCTATTGACTTATTTGGCTCTGAAGCGCCCTCTCCAATTGCATGGAGCCCGGAGAGCCCTGTGGTTTTCCACGGATCTGAGGGCAATGAAACAATCACTGAGATGGCTAGAGCGCCGGTGGCAGATAACTCATTCTGATTCTGACCGGACACAGATTAGAGTTCATTGTCGAGCCTACCAAGTGGCGATAGCGACGGCGAAGAAGACCTTCTTCACCGCCTCTATTGCATCTGCGGAAAACATCAGCAGGAGACTCTTTCACGTGGTTTGCAATTTAGCGGAACCACCTGCTCCATCAGGGCCCAGCATGGGTCACATGATCTCCTGCAATGCTTCTTCTGCAAAGTTTTTTGCAGATAAAGTTGCTCAGATTCGGGAAGACTTCACCGTGGGAGCAGGGCCGGGGCGGGAGAGTGCTAGAGTCTTGTCTAGTCAAGTTGTGTGGGTCAATTCCATTCTGTTACCCACAAGGATGTGGACAGGCTGCTTGGAGGAGTGAAACCAACTATCTGTCTCCTTGATCCTTGCCCATCCTGGCTTATAAAAGCTAGCCGGGAAGGGCTGGGCGATGGGCTTGGTGGGGTGGTGAATGCTTCTCTCTGTGAGGGAGCCTTCCCAGACCTGCTGAAAGAGGCGGTTAATAACTGCTTTTTTTAAAAAAAAAAAAAACAAACATCTTCAGATGCAGCCAATATGGCCAACTATCGCCCAGTCTCAAATCTTCCATTCTTGGGTAAGGTGATTGAGTGAGGGGTTGCTGAACAACTCCAGGCACGCCTGGAAGAAGCGGACCATTTGGATCCCTTCCAGTCGGGATTCAGGCCTCATCATGGGACTGAAACTGCCTTGGTCACACTGGTCGATGATCTCTGGTGGGCTAGGGACAAAGGTGAGAGCTGTTTCCTAGTTCTGCTGGATCTCTCAGCTGTGTTTGATACCATCAACCATAACATCCTTCTGGACCGTCTAGAGCAGTGTTTCCCAACCTTGTGCCTCCAGCTGTTTTTGAACTACAACTCCCATCATCCCTGACTAGCAAGACCAGTGACAAGGTATGATGGGAATTGTAGTCCAAAAACAGCTGGAGGCACAAGGTTGGGAAACACTGGTCTAGAGGGGCTGGGAGCTGGAGGCACTGTCATACAGTGGTTCCGCTCCTTCCTCCTGGGGTGTGTTCAGAAAGTGGGGGGGTGAGTGTTCAGACCCCTGGGGTCTCACTTGCGGGGTGCCTCAGGGTTCCGTCCTCTCCCCCATGCTTTTCAACATATACATGCAGCCGCTGGGAGAGATCATCAGGGGGTTTGGGTTGGGTGTCCATCAATATGTGGATGATACGCAGCTCTACCTCTCTTTCAAATCAGAACCAGTGAAGGCGGTGAAGGTCCTTCACTGGTGTGTCTGGAGGTGAGTGAAGGATGGATGGCGGCTAACAGATTGAGTTTGAATCCTGGCAAGACAGAAGTACTGTTTTGGGGGGACAGGATGCGGGTGGGTGTGGAGGACTCCCTGGTCCTGAATGGGGTAACTGTGCCCCTGAAGGACCAGGTGTGCAGCCTGGGAGTCATTTTGGACTCACAACTGTCCATGGAGGCACAGGTCAGCTCTGTGTCCAGGGCAGCTGTTTACCAGCTCCATCTGGTATGCAGGCTGAGACCCTACCTGCCCACAGACTGTCTCGCCAGAGTGGTGCATGCTCTGGTTATCTCCCACTTGGACTACTGCAATGTGCGCTATGTGGGGCTACCTTTGAAGGTGACCCGGAAACTACAACTAATCCAGAATGCCACAGCTAGACTGGTGACTGGGAGCGGCTGCCGAGACTACATAACACCGGTCTTGAAAGACCTACATTGGCTCCCAGTACGTTTCTGAGCACAACTCAAAGTGTTGGTGCTGACCTTAAAAGCCCTAAATGGTCTCGGTCCAGTATATGTGAAGGAGCATTTCCACCCACATCGTTCCACTCAGACTCTGAGGTCCAGCACCGAGGGCCTTCTGGCAGTTCCCTCACTGTGAGAAGCCAAGTTACAGGGAACCAGGCAGAGGGCCTTCTCGGTAGTGGCACCCACCCTGTGGAACGCCCTCCCACTAGATGTCAAAGAGAACAACAACTACCAGACTTTTAGACGACATCTGAAGGCAGCCCTGTTTAGGGAAGCTTTTAATGTTTGAGGCATTACTGTATTTTAATATTGTGTTGGAAGCCTCCCAGAGTGGCTGGGAAAACCAAGCCGGATGGGCAGGGTATAAATAAATTATTATTATTATTATTATTATTATTATTATTATTATTATTATTATGATGATGATGATGCATATAGACCAATAAAATGAAGAAAGTGCAATGAGGTGACTCGGAAGTTAAAATGTGTGTGAGCCACAGACTCCCAATCTCTTTTTTTTCTGCCTGTGCAACAGAACAAAAAGCATGATGCATTTACTTTTGGCGTCCGCAGTTTTGAATTTGTGGGTTGCTTCATTGCCAGGATTTGCCTCACCTTTACCTCAGTTTCTGGTGTGTGTGTGCGGAGCTGAACTTGAAAGAACAATAATTCTGACAACATTTCATTACAGTAAGTGGGAAAGTGGGAAACTGCTCAGACAACAGGTCTAAGCTTAATCTTCTTTTCTTTTTTTAAAGGATTAGACAGCATTCTCTTGGCTTACATCCCACTCTGCCTCATGCACCATGTTTTGGCCCTGCCCAGTGGCTGATCTCATGGGTCCCGGTTCCAGAATGCTAGCAGCCTGTCCCTCCCCCAAAATATTCCTACTCAGCAAATATTCCTACACTGAGGCAAGCAGCTACTCCTGCATTGTGGGTGGGCAGGCGGCAAAAATCTCAAAGAGGCCAGAGAGAGGTGGGTTACTGAAGCTGCAAATTTCTGAGCACAATTCAAAGTGTTGGCACTGACCTTTAAAGCCCTAAATGGCCTCAGCTCAGTGTACCTGAAGGAGCGTCTCCACCCTCATCATTCTGCCCAGACACTGAGATTCAGCACCAAGGACCTTCTGGCAGTTCCCTCAATGAGAAAAGTGAGGTTACAGGGAACCAGGCAGAGGGCCTTCTTGGTAGTGGTGCCCGCCCTGTGGAACACCCTCCCATCAGATGTCAAGGAAATAAACAACTATCTGAGTTTTAGAAGACATCTGAAGGCAGCCCTGCTTAGGGAAGTTTTTAATGTTTGATGTTTTATCGTGTTTTTAATACTCTTGTGAACCACCCAGAGTGACTGGTGAAACCCAGCCAGATGGGCAGGGTATAAATAATAATTTTTATTTTTATTTTTATTTTTATTTTTATTTTTATTTTTATTTTTATTTTTATTTTTATTTTTATTTTTATTTTTATTTTTATTTTTATTTTTATTTTTATTTTTCTCTCCAAAAACAAAGCAGAAAAAACTGCACAGAAAGAAACACACAGAGAAAAAGCTGCCCAAATGAGGAACCAATGGGGGGCACAGGACCTTGAAAGGAAGGACATGATGATGAGGCTGTGATGCAGAGAGCAGAGACTGTTGTTTGCTATGCGGGAGAATGAGGTTTGATTATGGAGTCCTTCGCAGCTATTATCTCAGAGACCAGGCTCAGTTTGGGGGTGAGGAGCCAGGATCCTGGGGAAACCAAGCCAGATGGGCGGGGTATAAATAATAAATTATTATTAATAACAATATTATTATAAATAGCCCCAAGACCCTGCCCTTTAACTGGTGTACACAGCAAAGGATGAAGTTGCCCCTTCCCATAGCTATGAGAGCCAGTGTGGTGTAGTGGTTAAGAGCGGTAGACTCGTAATCTGGTGAACCGGGTTCGCGTCTCCGCTCCTCCACATGCAGCTGCTGGGTGACCTTGGGCCAGTCACACTTCTTTGAAGTCTCTCAGCCCCACTCACCTCACAGAGTGTTTGTTGTGGGGGAGGAAGGGAAAGGAGAATGTTAGCCGTTTTGAGACTCCTTCGGGTAGTGATAAAGCGGGATATCAAACCCAAACTCTTCTTCTCTTCTTCTTCTTCTATGGTTGAAAAATCTGCCCCATCACTACCCTAATCGCTTTGGGTTTGGCAATGAAGTAAGCACACCCTTCTATAAACCTAGCAGAATAGCGGCCAGCATTTCTCTAAAGATGACAAATGGTTTTGTCCTGGTGGCATATTGAAAGAGGTTGGCAAGCTAAGCAAAGCGACGTTTCATTTTTATCGCTCAGGTACATTATAATACTCTTCCTTGGAGAATTGCAGTCTGGCTCAAAATTGTTCAGCACGTCGATCGCAGAAAAGACCTGCAGCGCTTTGCTCTTTTATTAACGGCTCACAGAAAGAGCCTTCCCTGGAAAGCTCTGCCAGGGCAACTTTCTCCTGCGGACATTCTGCATTTGCTAATGAGACTTTCATAAATTAAGAGTCCCAAGTCAGCGGCGCTTGCGCGAGTGCACACAGACACACATAGCACTTGGCTGTTGGCCATTTACATTTGCCTATATTCCTGAAGGCATTATTACGCACAAGTGCGGCTGGGTTCGTATTTATAAAAAGGTCAACTGTCTTGGCAAAGCACATGAAAAGAAGAAGCGGATTTGCAAAGGTGAAACCGATCCACTTTCCCCCCACCCCCTCCCCTGAAATTCTGAGAGCGGGAAAGGGAAGAAGATGGGGGAAGAAAACAAGGCAGCAAACAAAACACAATTTCTCACTCTGACCTGCTTTGCTTCTCTGGCTATAAATAATTTACTTTGGAAGAATTAGTCTATACTCTCTCCTCCCGTGCCCACTGGAACCAAGCAAGAAGGTTGGCCATCCATTTCAAAGCATTCAGCTCCGGGAAACCTTCTAGCAACCTTCAAGGGGGCCCGCAGAGAAGGTTTAAAATCTCTTTTTCAGAAATAAAACTTTAATTCTCTGCTTATTTGCTCATGTTTCTATGTGGTGGATGTGAAAGCTAGTGTGGTTTTTAAAAAAAGTTTATTGGAGAAAAATCTCTCTCTCTCTCTCTCTCTCTCTCTCTCTCTCTCTCTCTCTCTCTCTCATACACACACAGTTACCCTTTTTGAAGGGATAAAGCCTGCCAGCTTTGAGAGCGACAGGTGCATATCTGTGACTCATAAGTATGGTAGAAAAAACTCAGAATGAGCACCAGCATTGGTTGAAAATTCTAGCAGTTGCCCAAAACATTGAAATATGAACATATGTTTTTTCATTGTCCTATATTGGAATTTTTTATTATTATTATTATTATTATTATTATTATTATTATTATTATTATTATCAGAAGGTAACTGAAACTATCAACAGAACTGTACGGAAATATCCTCTTGAATTCTATACCCAGCACATGGAACCTTATGAAAGGATGAGTGGACTCTCCGTGCCATTGCCACAGCAAAAGGACTGATACTGATGAATTGGAAAAATAAAAATGCAGCTCCCTTCTACGATGAACATGAACAACTTGCATATAAAATGCAGACTTGCCATGGGCAAATTCAATGATATTTAGAATCCATTCTTACAAATACTGTAATAGGTTAAGATCTGGTGAAGTACAATAACAACCTTGTAAAGTATACAGTTTTGGGTTCCCCCACCCCTTTATTTACCCTTCTACATGAGACCCCTTTATTTACCCTTCTACATGAGCACCCCTTTATTTACCCTTCTACATGAGACCCGTTTATTTACCCTTCTACATGAGCACCCCTTTATTTACCCTTCTACATGAGCACCCCTTTATTTACCCTTCTACATGAGCACCCCTTTATTTACCCTTCTACATGAGCACCCCTTTATTTACCCTTCTACATGAGCACCCCTTTATTTACCCTTCTACATGAGCACCCCTTTATTTACCCTTCTACATGAGCACCCCTTTATTTACCCTTCTACATGAGCACCAGCAGGGAAGCAGGGCTGGCATGGCAGTAGGGCAACAATCAATTCCTTATTGCACTCAGCCCTTCCTGGTGGCATAGCGTTCTGCTCAGGGCTTGGGTAGCAGCTGAATCCCCATTATGGGAGGTGATCAGCATTGAACCTTGGCATGGTGCAAGCCAAGCATCCAGGTTCTACCTGGATAACTGGGGGAAGAGATTCCAGCCAGGCACATGCCCTACCCAAGGTCAAGGAATGCCTTTAGTCAGTATTTCCCACAGGACCTTTATGTGAATCACTTTTACTGCATGCTGATCCTCCCCAATGCCATTTCCACCCAAAGTTGTGACAACAATCTAGTAGTTGCCTAAAATAATGAAGTATTTCATTGAGGGAAAGCTGAAAAGAACCCAATAGACCAATGGACAAAATGAGGTTGGGAAAACAACATTTCCATCCAACAAGGCCATTGAGACTCTAAACCAAGGGTAGGCAGGAAGAAGAAGAAGGAGGTGGAGGAGGAGGAGGTGGAGGAGGAGGAGGAGGAGAGGTTGGATTTGATATCCCTCTTTATCACTACCCGAGGGAGTCTAAAAGTGGCTAACATTCTCCTTTCCCTTCCTCCCCCATGAAAAACACTCTGTGAGGTGAGTAGGGCTGAGAGACTTCAAAGAAGTGTGACTAGCCCAAGGTCACCCAGCAGCTGCATGTGCAGGAGCGGGAAATCAAACCCAGTTCACCAGATCACGAGTCTACCGCTCTTAACCACTACACCACACTGGAAGCTTGTGTGGCAAAATGGCCTCAAGTCTTTGTGGGTTTTTAAGGCCTCACCCCTTGCTTCCCTCTTGTGAGGAATGAGTCCCTTCCCATGAGATCTCATGAGAGCTCAGAAGGGAAAGATCACCCCATCTCCCTCATTGCTTCTGAGCCCCTGCACTGCTAGGCGAGGTGTCCTGCAAGTAGGGAACACTCAGATTAGGACTTCTGCAAGGGCAGGTTTTCATAGAATCATAGAATTGTAGAGTTGGAACAGACCCCAAGGGTGGTCTAGTCCTTGCAATGCAGGAAACTCAGCTAAAAAGCATTCCATTTTGGGTTGGATAAAGCAGGAAACACTCAACCTCGGCCCCAACCTGCACTCAACATTTCAAGCAGGATCAACCCACTTTAAAAAGTTATGGCTTCCCCCAAAGCATTCTGGGATTGCAGCTTGCTTGCTAAGGGTGCTGAAAGTTCTTGGGAGACCCCGCCTCTTGTCACAGAACCACAAAGGAGGTGTAACAATGAATCCCTCTTCCCACGAAACTCAGAGAACTGTAGGTCTGTCAAGGGAATAGGCAACCCAAATTCGAAGAGTTGGTTTCTCGATCCAGCTTGAAATGCTTTCTTAAGAGCACAATGAAAGATGGACAAGTTATAGGAATTGGATAGCACAGGGGGAAGCCAACCCAAGCATCCAAATTAGAATGATTAATCTGTGCACATGGTTAAAGATTTGAAGAGAGAACAATTTTTTGGGAGGAGGGGTTAAAGGGGAGGGAGGAAGGGGGAAAATTAGGATAAATGGGTAGGGACAAAAGTATATACTGTTATGCATAACAAATAGAAGGATGATTTTGATGCATGTTATTGTTAGATTTTTGACTGAATTATTTTTCTGTAAGTTATTCGAGTGTGATTTATAAAGAAGGGGGGGAAAGAGCGCAATGAATGTTGTGGGGACTGGTGCACCTCATGAGGGAGGGAATTCCACAATGGGGGAACCAGCACTGAAAAGGCCCTGTCACAAATCAGCATCAACCAGGGAGCCTATCAGATGCTTATGGGACGCCAAGCCGAACCTGAGAGCAAAAGCACACTGCCCAGTTATCATTCGCAGCACCTGGTACTCAGAGGCATACTTCCTCCAAGAGTGGAGGCAAAATATAGCCTATTCCATGAATGTCTCTAATCCTCGTTCAAATCTGCCCAAGCTGGCGACTGTCGCCTCACCTCGCCAGCGATAAAAGAAAATTTTGATAAAGATGTTTTACAGATGGTGTTTACTACACTACACTTGATCTTAGCCAAAAGATCAGCCATCTCCAAGTGGCGCTCCTCCCAAGGGAAACGCAACACACAGACAAACAGAGACAGATTTAATTGTCTTTGACTTAGACCCCTCGATTGCCTTAGCAAATGTCACCAGGGTCCATGGATTAATAACCGATGCCCTGGAGGTAGTGGAGGAAATACATCAGGATCCGTCTGGGGCTTGAAGTGATAGCCAGCCTTCTGATATGCACCTAGATTGACTTTATGGCACAGCCAGGAACCTGGTGCAAAATTCCTCTCTGCAGTTGTTATCGTGGAATGTGGCAGAGTGGTTTTCTAAGCTGTGTCTCCCTGATTTTGCAAAGTTAATAAGGGCGCATGATATATAGTCTGTTTACAAGAAACCTGGTCATCACGTCACATTGAATTTACAGATGGTATTTAACAGCAACCAAGATATGTAAAATGTATAAAACAAAATCAAAATTATACTGGAGGTGCAACAGAGTTGAGGGGGTGCTCCTGCATATGTGGTGGTTATGTGATAAAATCAAAGGCTTCTGGGATACGGTGTATGAAGAACTAAAGAAAATGTTTAAACAAAATTTTGCCCAAAAAACCCAGAAGCCTTTCTTTTGGGAATATTGGATGTAGATATAACAAAGGAAAACAAGAAAATATTTCTTTATGCCACAGCGGCAGCGAGAACAATTAATTGCCAAAAATTGGAAAGAAAGAAATAACACCGACAAAAAAAGACTGGCAAGATAAATTATTTGAGTGCACAGAATTGACTAGAATGACAGAGGCAATTATGGGTCAGATGAAACAAAAATTCCGAAAAGAATGGGAAAATATAGAGATGACCTTAAAAAGCAATGCCCTCAAATTAAAACTTGGACTTGTTTTGATTAACTTTTGCAAAACTAATTATGGAATAAAAGCTAATAATAGAAAGGAAAAGAGGTAAAAATGGAATCAGGTGGAAACAGTATACCAAAGAGGAAAGCAGAACCATGATGAGGATGAAGGAAGTCAATTGGAAGGAAAGAAGAATTGTTCAATATTTGTTTAGTATAAGTCTTGTACTTACCATTGACATTGTTTTTTATCTTTCTATTTTTTTCATGTTTTTCTTTTTTTCTTTTTGTGAGTGTGTTGGTGTTGCAAAATAATTAAAAAATTATATGTATATATAAAACAAATTGGCAGCTGTTGCCATCTCCTGTGAACGCCATATGTCACGTGGAGAAAGGGCTTTCTTTTGTCTCTCCTGAAATATCTAAACTATTCAGTTTCATTGCATTGACCCTGAGCTCTGCTATTATGAGAGAGGGAGAAAAGCTCTCTCTCTCTCTCTCTCTCGCCATCCAGAGAAGAAGAAAAATCAGTTACAGCTCCGTAACAAAACACTTTATACGATGGAGGGTATGTGACCAGAAAAGCAAAATATCAGTCAATTTATTTCTACACATGAAGAGGGATTTCTTCTAGCAGTAATAATGACAAAGTGCCCCGGGAAAAGCGGCACATACCATTACAGGGCTTGACGGGAGAAAGTGCCAGTGCCAATAGTGCTCAGACAGGCTTTGGATCAGAGCCACAAATAATAAATAACAGAGTTGTATTTCTCCAGGAGCTATTCCCCTCCCCTTTATTTCCCGGGATAACTTGGCATTTTTCACAGATCAAAATTCAAACAGGGACCATCCTTTTCATGTGTATAGATGGAAAGTGAGAGAGTTAGTTCACTTGTAAAAGAAAAGCATATGTCTTCTTTGAGGGAGTAGAGTTTTTCTCCATTTTATCATTTCCCCTCCTCTAGTGCAATGCCCTTTTAAAATGTGTTGGGGGTTGTTTTTGCTTCTATTTTGATTATAAATTTGGGTATTTAGATTGTGATTTTATCCTGTGAACCGCCCTGAGATTTGCGGGTATAGGGCAGTATACACATCGGGTCCTCTCTTAAAGAGGGCACATATTGCGGTGAGAGCTGGACAACTCTGTGTTGTGGGTGGGTACAATTGGTCAGCCACAACAACCGATTGGTAGGTCCCTCAAAGCTGGGTGCAATCTGGCCAATGGGACGCAGTACAAACGGTTCGAGGGACCTATTTATGCCCATGCATGTGACCCAGAGCTTCCTCTTTCGGCGCATGCATTCAGAACACCCGCCCACCTCTCCCTACTTTTAGGGCTTTGCGCTTGACCTTGCTATACCGTCGTGTGTCGTCTGCCGTTGGGACAGGGGCACAGCACGAATTTTCCCCACTTGGTTGATTGGTTGTTGCCATTTGGGTTTTGCCTGCCATGTAGCAAATTGTCACAACTTGTAAGGTTGGGGATAGGCTCTGGTTCAGGTGATAGGGATGGGGGAACGGTCTCACCATCCCTATTGTGAAGGGTATTCTGTTAAAGGAATCCAGGGACTCGATGGTTCAGTCAACCCCTGTGACTCCGTGCCTGGGTCCAGGGGGACATTTGGGTGGCGGAGTTAGCCAGTTGCTGGCTTTCTGCTTATCCAGGTGTTCACCCTTGGCTGACTTACGCTGGTGCCCTGGGTCAGCGCTACCTGCGTGGCAGGGAGCTGGTCGAACTGGAGCCTTTGCAACCAGTCACTTTCTGTAATCAATAAGGTTGTGGCCTAAATTCTGCCAAAAAACAAACCAAAAATTAGAGCCAAGTGAGAATTTATTTAGGGGGGAGGGTTCTGGGTCTGAACACGCTAATAGTGTGCCATGTTTTGTATTATAGGGAATTGTGGGTAATGTACAGGGATCATAGCTAGGAAGGTAGGGGATTGAAACCAGAGACTTCTGTTGCAGCAGTAGCAACAGAAGCTAAGTTCTGTGGGGATGAAGACCCCATTTCCCTTCACAGATTCTTTTTCCATGAGTTCTTTTGTTCCTGTTAAGGTTTTCATTAAAGTTTTTCACAATACGGTAAGAGAGAGAAAACAAGCAGGAAGAATAAAGGAAGAGAAAGGAAAAATAAAAATAAAAAGTGCTTTTGATTTTCCACCTGCCAGCTACATTTTTTTAAAAAAGTTATTCAAGACATTCAGTCCATTTGCCACCCAATAAATTAGCAAAAGTGTCAAAATCAGATATATGCTGTAAATGTAAGGAGAAATAAGGTACTTTTAATCATATGTGGTGGTCTTGTAAGATAGCAAAAGTTTTCTGGGAGATGGTTTATAATGAATTGAAGAAAATGTTTAAAACAACATTAAAAAAACCAGAAGCTTTTCTTTTAGGGATAGTAGGTACAGAGATACCCAAAGACCATAAAAACCTGTCTAGGTATGCTGCAACAGCAGCCAGAATAATTTATGCTCAGAGATGGAAAGAAGATTCTGGCCTAACCAAAATGGCAGATTAAACTAATGGTCTATATCAAAACTTAATGGAAGGGTAAGAAACCAAGAAGAAAGAAATTTCATTAAGGAATTGGGAAAAGTTGTGGAATATCTGAAAAGTTTTTGTATACAATTAAGTTCATTAGCAGGATTAATGTAAAACAAGCAGTTAAAAGTAATGGTAAAGAAGAATTAGGAGTAACTAATAAATGAAATAAAGTAGGATATGCAGTACTAAAAATTAAAATTATAAGAAACCGCAAAACGGGTGAAGTCGAAATATGTTTATTGGGATATGATTTGTATCTATGTAACAAATCTTTAAAACTTAAAAATAAGACTTATTTTAGAAAAGACATTCACTCCACTTTCTGTTAAGCGGTATTTCTTTTAAATTCAAATATCTGAAAACCATTCATTTCCTTTTCCCCATGAAAAATCCAAGAGGGATTCTCAAAGTATAATCATTACCAATAATGGGTGGCAACAAATTCTAGTGTTATATATGAGAGAGAGGATTTTTCTCGCCCTCCCCCCAATTTCTCCATAGCAGACACAGGCTTACAAACTTCTCTCCCGTCACCTCTTACTCAACTTTTCTCTAAACGAACAAGTCCCAAACATACCGCAACCTTTTTTCAGAGGGGAGTCTCTCTATCCCCTCGAATATGTTCATTGACTATGTTCATGAACATTTTCTAACTCTACAATACCACCATAGAGAAATGCTCCCTGATACCAAGATGAGGGATTCCTTTGGAATGCAGATAGAGAGAACTGATAAGAATAATGATCAGTTGTGAGTTTGATGGAAGTGTACAATAGATGAGCTTTCCTGCTTTGGCTCATCTTCCTTTTTCTTTTTCTCTCCCCCCTATTTTTCTTTTTTTCTTTTCGTTTATCTTTCCCATAGTTGCTTATGTTCTGTGTCATGTACTTTGGGGTTTTTTTTGTAGTTTTTGTGGTTTTTTTCATTATTATTAAGGAATTTTCCTTTGTAATTTTGGTTGTCTATATTTATATGTACTTGTTTAAAGCAAAATAAAAGTATTATTTAAAAAAACCACCTTTGAAGCGAGGTAACCCAAATTGTCCACAGTGTTCCAATAATGGTCTCATCATAGATTTATACAAGAGCATTACGATATTGGCAGCTTTATTTACAGCCCCTGTCCTCATCTCTTTCCACTGCTGTAACACAGCCCTTGTGGTATGTAAAACTGGAGGAACACGGATGACAAATGTTTATTTACGAGCCAAAGCTGTAATTTGCTGTTTTCCACTTTCACAAAATCCTAAATAATTTATAATCTGCCGGCTTTAAGCATTCCAGAAAATGCAGGTGGGAATAAGTGGTGACATTTCACTCCAGCTTCCAGTTGGCTTTGGTTCATGGGGTGAGGCAGTGTCCCCCCCCCCAATACTTATTGAGCTTCTCTTATCAAACTGTTTAGGAATTATGAATAAAATGCCTGACTTGTGTGCCACTCCATCAAACTTTGCAATCCCCCAAAGTCTGGTTTAGGCTCATATTTATAATTCAAACTTTAATGGAAAAGGAAATTAAAATCCGCATAATTTATCAAAAGAATGAAAACTGCAGTTGAAAAGAGAGGGGGGGAAATAAGGAATCAGTCCATTGGGAATTTAGAAAATTACTTTGCAAGTGGTTTTCTCCCTACCTCTTCAAGCAAATGAGCTATTAGTTAATAACGTTAACATATTTCTTTTGTCCTTTCCACCTTGATATTCTTAATTCATGAATGTTACAAATATGCAACACACCTCTTAAACTGATGTGCCATTTATCTTGGCATATTTTTTTCCTTTTTTGGGATGGGGGAAGATATTCTTTGCCTGCATTTTTTTCTCAGCAGGAAAAGTGCATGTTCCATAAACTTCAATTAAAAAAAGAATAGTGTTATCAAAAGGAACAGAAGGAGAACATAATAACTGTCTGGTGCAAATAATCTCCACATATTTCATTATATTTAAATCCATTGTATGGAGGATGTTTAATATAGTGAACTAAGCCTGCATTTATCTCTCTTTCGTGCTCTCTCTCCCCCTCCCTCTCCCCACATATAGAGAATCAATTGCTTCCAGATATTCTAAAGTGGGGCTTTGAAGAAGGAAGTCCAAATAATAAATAAATAAAATTTAAAGGCAAACTTATTGAATTCGCACTTTTGGAAAACAACAACACTTGAACCAAAAAAAGCCTTCTGTTGAAATAGGCGTTTCTCTGGATTTTGTAATAGAATTATCCAGCCATGTAATGTGTACAAGAAGGCACACATTGCAGTAGAAAGTATATTTAAAATGCATATATTGGTGAAAACAACATCCAAAAGGCATTATACTTGGAAAAATAATTTTGCAAAAATGTGAATAGTTGGAGGAAACTGATTTAAAATGCTGATGAAGTTTCATGAGGCTTATTTAAAAATAACAATTGCATATTTCTGTAGAAATGTGGGTAACTGGATTTGGAAAACTGCAGGTGGCAGATTCATCCAAAACTTTACCAGGTGCAAAACAAAACAAAACAAAAACCCCTAGCCAACTTCTCTTTGGGGGGAGGAGGAAACCTCCTCCAATAATTTATCTAAATCCTCCTTCAAAAGAAATTTGGCAAGTTGGTGGCCATCACTAATCTGTGTACTGTCTGAACTACTTTCCTTCGTCTCTCCTGAATCTTCCAATATTCAGCTTAATTGTCACCAAGCTCTAGGATTATGAAGGAAGAAGGAGAGAAAAAAATCTCCCCCATCCACTTTCTCTGCACCACACATCATTTTGCAACCCTCCATCATGTCCCCTCTGGCTTGCTTTTTCCCTAAGCTAAAAAGCCCCAAAAGCCATGGAAGGCAAAGACCCAAACCAGCAGCATCAAATGAAAGAGTCTAGCTTTTGAGCTGTTGCTTCCTCCTTCCTTTTCTATGTTCTGCTGGGAAGCTGGAACAAATCAGGAAGGACAGAAGCTCAAGTGGCCTCAGGTGAGCTTTCTAAGCAGATCAGGGTGGGGCTGAGGAGTGGTGCCTGATTGTTGCAGGTGGAAGTAGGATGGAAACAGATGCAGCTTCTAATATGCATTTAGGTTCCTTTCCTTTCTAGGTAAGTATTTCAGGTTGCAGCTCCCAGGACTGACATTTTACATTAGCGGTTTTTCCTTTGGCATAGAACACCCAAGTTCCAAGAGACTGTGAGCTACTCACAGTATATTAAATAAAGGCAGTGATCATTAGAGTATTCACCAGAGTTGTTGAGCTTTTTTTGGGGGGGGGAGAAATCACCCAGGGTCCAAAGATCGACCAGGATCGACCAGGGACACTCCACAATCGAACAGAAAATCACAATCGACTGATTGGACATGCCTGGCATACAACAAATGGTTCTGGTTCTAGTTCTGGTTCTGGTTCTGGTTCTTCTTAGCTGAAATCTGATGGGCCTTTCCATTTTTTTCTCTCTCCATGGCACATATGAGCAAAGGTGACATCAGGGACTTTCTGAATGTTGCAACATGAAAATAAATTCATGAACAGTTGGAGAACTCAAATGCTCAGAGCATAGAGTGTTGTAGCTTTCAGCAGTTATTCAGTGTTTTTTTGGGGGGAGGATAGCAATGCCAATAAACTTTGGGGTCTCATTTAGGAGATAGCAGGAGATGGGAGACCCCTCTCTGGAAAGCCACTTTCTATCAAGCAGGGAAGATGAGGAACAAGGCTTTTCCACCCCCTAAGATTGGCCCTCCTTCAACTGTTACCATTCCACCCAGCTGTCTGAACCTGTTTTTGTTTTTTTTACACCCCAGATAGTTGTTATCAGAGCTGTAATTTTAAGCACGGGCACCTAAGCTTGCATTTTTCCCTCCGTCTTTCCTTGGTCTTGTGTATTTTTGCTTTGCAATTCTTGAAAGTGGAGCCTGCCTTACTACTGATAGCTGTACTACTGATCTTTTGGGCTAAAGAGCAGGATATTTTGAAAATTGCTTTAAATGAATAATACCAAGAAAGAAAGGTAGACAAATATTCTGACCTAGTCTAAGGCAAGATTCTATGTTCCAGTGAATTATTTTCTGCTGCACTTTGCCTGCATAGACAGACTTGAGGTTGGAATAAGTACAAAGACACAGACACACACATTTTATTTTTAAAACCCAGCTATGTTTCCCCCAGAAGGATACACCATAAGCGCTTGTAGTTTTCAATGAGTTTTTAAAAAATACCCCTTTGATTCTATTCTAGTCATTCATGTTCAAGCCCTCCAGAAAAGACCCTTCCCAGTTCCACTTTTACATGTGTGATGCCTCGAGCACCACATAGTCAGTTGAGCTCAAATCTTGTTCTTCACAAATTCTGAGGGATGACTCTCCACCAGGTCTGATGAAATGAGATGCTTTCCACTTTGTGTGTTGAGCTCGACCTCCTAGTTCAGTGCATTCTCTCTTCTTCTGAGCTGACTTCCCCATCCTGTCTGCAGGCTTTGAAGTTGCATGTCGAGGTCCACAAGCCACCCCAAATAAACTCACACAGGTGGTGCTGTGGGTTAAACCACAGAGCCTAGGACTTGCCGATCAGAAGGTCGGCAGTTCAAATCCCCGTGACGGGGTGAGCTCCCGTTGCTCGGTCCCTGCTCCTGCCAACCTAGCAGTTCGAAAGCACGCCAAAGTGCAAATAGGTACCGCTCCGGCAGGAAGGTAAATGGCATTTCCATGTGCTGCTATGGTTCACCAGAAGCGGCTTAGTCATGCTGGCCACATGACCCGGAAGCTGTACGCTGGCTGCCTTGGCCAATAAAGCGAGATGAGTGCTGCAACCCCAGAGCCGGTCACGACTGGACCTAATGGTCAGGGGTCCCTTTACCTTTACCTTTATCACATATCAATTTTGTTTAAGGTTTTTGGCATGATTTTGGCCACAACTTTATTTAAATACACACATGTGAGTGGTTGCTTAGGCATTGGTTATGACTATCTGTCCTTGCCCATGGACAGAACTGACTTCCGGATTCCAGCAGAAGCCAGTCAGGGAAAACAATATTGGGGAGAAATGAAGCTGGGCATCAGACCCTCATTTCTCACCCGCATGCTCCCGGGGGCTTGCACGGCCCAAGCCTGATGCTAGGGACTTGGACGAAAGAATAGCAAGGCCCTAGATTCCTTTAACGGAATTCCCTTGCAGCAGCACCACTGGAGGGGTAGGCACTTACCCCTCCACCAACCAATTTTAACCAATGCCTAACCGCCAAACTTACAAGTTGTGACAATTTGCTACGCAGTAGGCAAAAACCAAATGGCACCAGCCAATCAGTCAAATGGACAAAATTCCTACCAGGCCCCTGCCCCAATGGCAGACGACCCCATGACAGGCATAGCAAGGTCAAAGCAAAGACACCCCCCCGAATTCAGGGAGGGTGGGCAGGTGATCCGGTGCATGCAGCCCAAGAGGACGTCCAAGGCTGTGTGTCCAGTATTTAAAACCTTTGACCCCTCCTCCAAATTGGCAACATCAAAATCTCCCCAGAGACTCGAATTATCCAATCACTGCCTGTGGCCATCCAAATGTATCCACTCAGCAACACTGGGCTGGCCTTCTGGCCCCCGCTGCAACATGTGCTCTCTTTTAGGGAGAACACGCTTTGTAGAAAGGGACATTGCACATGAAGGTGCCTTATACCGAGTCCATCTAGTGGACTCCAGTGGCCTGCACTGTCTGGCAGCAGCTCTCCATGGTTTCAGAGAAAGGTCACTCCCAACGCTATCTGGAGATGCTGAGTGTGGCGTTTGCCTCCTAGGTGGGTCATAAGGAAAGGGTTAAATGAGTGTGATGTGATTGGCCAGTGGGAACCCAAGGGGAGGAGTAAAAGTTAGAGTGGGTGTTGTGTGGAAGTCAGTTGAGAGTTGGGAGTTGGAGAAGGAAGAGGGAGGATAAGTCTGTGGGTTGGTTGAGTTGTGTTGTGAGAGAGTGAGAGGAACTGTTGGGTGGAGTCAGATAGATAGTTTGAAGTCGTACGTTGTTCATGCCAATAAAATAAACTTGATTATTTGTTAATGTTAACAACTGTCTGGACTCCGTGTGTACCCAAGAGAAACGGGTGGCAGCGAATAAAGCAAACACAGTGGTGGCACAGGGTCAATAGACCGTCAAACGTCCAGGGATCCTGTGTGATCGCCACACTGACGATTGAACTTGGGACCTTCTGCACATAAAACTGATGCTGTGCTACTGAGCTATGGCCCAGCGGTACAATGAGAACAGGAGTAAAGGATGGGGCCAACTTTTCTTTTTTCTTTCTTTTTTAAAATAATCTTTATTAATTTAAATTGCACACATGTATACAAAGAATTTACAATCTGATACTACAAAAAGAAAATTAAAGAAAAAACAACTAAGAAAAAAGAAAAGAAGAAAATACAGAAAAAGAAAGAATAAAAAGCAGATTTACGTGCATAAAAAAACCTTAATCTTCCTAATTAATACTTAAATAAACACTTAAATAAAGAAGACTTCTGACAAAACGAGACTTCCAATCATTCTCACTGTACTGTTTATACTGTCGTCGTTTTTTTCGCGCAGCTTTATATTCTTTAATATTGTTCCCGTCTACTCCACAAACGGTATTTGTTGTGTTTACAAGTATCACTCAAGTTCTGCTAAAATGGTGTGGTTGGTAGAATATGATCTTATATAATCCTTAAATATTCTCCATTCTCCAAATATTTTCTGGTTCAATACTCCTCTAACTCTTCCCATCAGTTTTGCTTGTTGTAAATATTCTAACATGAGTATCTGCCAATCTGTGTATCTGTGTTTTGTTTCGTTTTTCCACTTCCTCACCACAAGAATTCTTGCTGCTGTGGTGGCATACATGAACAGTGGTCTTACGTCTTTTTTAATTTCTAATGGTAAAATGCCGAAAAGAAAGATCTCTGGGTTGTTTTTTTAAAAAAGTGAGTCTGAATAATTTCTTGAATTCATTATAGATACTATCCCAGAATTCCCTAATGATTGCACAAGTCCACCACGTGTGGTAGTATGACCCCACATCCATTTTACATCTCCAGCCAGTCGGTGACCCTCCCTTATACATTTTTGCTAGTTTCAAGGGACTATGATGCCATCTATATAACATCTTCATAATGTTCTCCCATCCTTGATGGGGCCAACTTTCGGCTGTCACTTGTGTCATCCTTGACTGCTGCTGCTGGCTGCCATTTCTCACTTTCTTGTGAATAGCGATGGAATGTGTATTGGAAAGATATAAAAGAATATTGTGATCATTTGGAGATAAATGGCATCTGTCAGGGAACTGCCATCGGAAAGAGAGTTGGTGCCGGGGCTCCAGCAGACTCGAAGAGATTCTACAGCGGAGGAGGGAACCAGCAGGGGGAGAGCAGAAGCTCCGGCAGAAGGGGAGTCGGAGGAGGGAGGGCTCTGGGATACTTCTAGTGAGAATAGTGCAGAGGTAACAAGACCCCCGTTGGCAACTCCCACCCTTCGCCGGAAGCTGTCACGTAGAGAGTCACGAAGGCGCATGTCCGTGAAACAACTTTTATGTTGGAGTAAATTTCGTAGACGCCCACTGTCAGATTCTACCAGCGACTAACGGAGTCACGCCTTGGGAGGCTCCGTTAGTGCCTCGGTTTGGATGACCAGCCAAACACCAGAGGGATCAAGCTTTTACGCACAAGCAGCTCATTATCCCATCACAGCAATCTGACAGTCTTTGTAAGCTGCTTGTGCAAGCAGAGGGCATCATGAGCGACCCAGCCGGAACCGCAGGAGCTGGAGCTGGCGCAAGTCCTAGCCTGGAGGATAGGTACAGGGCGATGGAGGTGCAGCTCGCGCTGCAAACGGCGAGGCTGGAGGAGAGGAGGGCTCAAGATGCGGATAAGGGGAAAACCGCCCCACTTGCCAGAAAGGTGCCTGGATTGGTGCAGCGATTTGGGGGGGATCCCAGGAACTATCAAGCCTTTAGAACGGAGATGCAATATGCTCTCAATATACTGTTTGATGACTTCACCGATGAGAACTCTAGAGTGGCGTACGTGATTAGCCATCTAGAGGGAGGGGCGAGGGACTGGGTTCGACCTCTGATGGCAGCCAATAATGATATCTTAAAGGACACGAGGAAGTTTTTTCGCGCCATGGATTTGATGTTTTCCAGCGAGATTGAGCTGGGGGTGGTGCGGAGGCAGTTGATGGGGTGCAAACAGGGGAGCCGATCTGTACGTGAGTACTGGACTGAGTTCACTATGCTTATTCATAGACTGGGGTGGGATCTAGCAAGTGAACCAATTCAAATGTTATTTGAAGAAGGGCTCTCCCCAACTGTGAAAGATGAACTTTCCCGGGCGCCCAGGGCGGAGTCTATGGACCAGCTGACTAAATCTGCACTGTCCATAGGAGCGCGCCTAGAAGCAAGAGCGTTGGAAAGGCGGGAAGGAAAGGGGGAACGTTGGAAGGACTTCCGCATTCCAGCGATTCCGGAGCAGTCTTTCCCGCCCGCCGAGCCGATGGAGCTGGGAACAGCGCGCGCGCGCGCAGTTTCAAACACCAGTGAAGGGCGGAAGAAGGAGGGAAAGAGCGCCAAGAGATGTTATCTCTGCCAACAGCCAGGGCACTTTGCCAGAGTTTGTCCGCAAAGGAAGGAATGGCAGGGCATGGCGGGAACTGTTGGGGGAAAGGAGGAAGGCGAAATAGAGGAGCCAGTAAAAGCCAACGCCTGGTTGCCAACATCAGGGCACAGCAGCCAGGCCAGGGAGTAATGAATGTGCCCACGCCGGAACCTCCAAGACCAGCGCTTGTGATAGAGGTGTTGCTGGAACTGTCAAACGGACACCCACTAAAGATAAAAGCGCTATTGGATTCAGGCAGCTCCTGTAATTTCATGAGTAAGGAGTTTGCTGCTGAACACCAGATACAAACTCTCCCATTAAGTAAGCCTTTGCAAGTAACCACGATTGATGGGAGGGAACTGTTGGGGGGAGAAGTGAGCCAACAGACTGTACCAATGATTATGAGGGTGGCTAGACACACAGAACTGATAGCGTTTAATGTAGCCACCTTGGGAGGAGCGCCCATCATTCTGGGAATGAGCTGGCTGGCACTACACGATCCGCTAGTAGGCTGGCATCAGAGGGTTGTTTCCTTTGGTTCAGCACATTGCCTAGAACACTGCAAGGAGGGAGAGGGTCAGGCAGGGGCCAGAGCCACTCTAGCAGGGATGGAAGTGACTGACAAGGGGAAGGTGCCACCACAATACGCTGATTTGATTGACGTCTTCAGTGAAAAGGAAGCTGATAAACTGCCCCCGCACAGACCCTTTGACTGTCAAATCACCTTACTCCCAGGAGCACAATTGCCAGTGGGCAAGCTGTATGCCATGTCAGACCGTGAGATGCAGGAGTTAAGGGAGTTCATTGACAAGAACCTCAAGCGAGGTTTCATCAGAGAGTCACGAGCGGTGGGGGGCAGCCCAGTGTTCTTTGTGGACAAAAAAAACACGGGCAAACCCAGGCTTGTGTGTGATTTCAGGGCCCTAAATGCTGTGTCAGAACCAGTGACTTTCCCTATGCCCAGAATTGATGACATTCTGACATGGGTGAGAAAAGGGAAGATTTTTACTAAGCTGGACCTTAGGGGGGCATATAACTTGATACGTGTGAGGAAGGGGGATGAGTGGAAAACCACTATGTTCACCCCCTTGGGGGCGTTTGAGTACCTCGTTATGCCTTTTGGATTACAAGCGGGCTCCGCCTGCTTTCAATCATTCATGAATCACGTCCTGGGGCCATTGCTTTACAAGAACTGCGTGGCGTTCTTAGATGACGTCCTGGTGTACTCAGAGAATGAGGAGCAGCATGTGCGAGATGTTAGAGAAGTACTGAGCAAGCTGCGAGAAAATCGGCTGTGGGTGAAACTGGAGAAATGCCAGTTTCATAGCAGGGAGGTGGAATTCCTGGGGTACCGGTTGTCTGACAAGGGGTTGGCTATGGATCCCAGCAAGGTTCAAGCGGTACTGGAATGGAAAACACCAAAGACCAAGAAGGACGTGCAAAGGTTCCTGGGCTTCGGAAACTTCTATAGGAAGTTCATCAAGAATTTTGCCCATTTAACAGCGCCCATCACAGATTGTCTTAGCAGCAAGAAAAAAATTGCTTGGACGGAAGAAGAGCAAGGGGCATTCGAACGCTTAAAGGCAGCGTTTGCGTCGGAGGAGCAACTTTTGCACGTGGATCTACGGCAACCAATGCGAGTGGAGACGGACGCGTCAGACCGAGCGGTAGGGGCCGTGCTTCTCCAGCCGGGGAAAGATGCGTCTGAATGGAGACCGTGTGCATTCTTCTCGCGGAAGTTGAACAAATCCGAGAGGAACTACACAGTATATGACCGAGAACTGCTCGCCATTCATGAAGCATTCCGGAGATGGCGGCACTTGCTGATTGGGGCGCAGCACAAGGTTGAAGTCCGGACTGACCACAAAAATCTGGAGTACTGGAGAACAGCCCGAGTGCTGAACCAGAGACAAGTGAGATGGGCCCAGGAATTCTCCAAATTCAATTTTGAGATTCGTTACGTGCCAGGGTCCGAGAACGTAAGAGCGGACGCTCTTTCCAGAAAGCCTGAGTACTTAGAGGGGGAGGGCGCGCCGGAAGCAAGGCACGTAATCCCTGAAGACCGCTGGGTGTGTGGGGCGGCTTTGGTGGGGCAGAAAGAACTGTTAGAGGGCACGGAGAACGACGAATACGCCCAAGAGAAACTCAGAGAACTCAGGAGGACAGCGGAGAGTCAGGGGTGGGTGAGGAAGCCGACTCCGACGAAGAAGAGGAAGACGGGGAGAGAGACGGTACACCATGGTTAGAAGTGTTTGAATCCTCGGACGACGAGGAGAGTTCCTTTAGGGGCTTTCCGGCCTCACCGCCAGTGGGAGAGGAAGCGGGGGGTGAAGGGGGCCCTGAGGGGGAGGTGGATGTCAGGGAACTGCCATCGGAAAGAGAGATGGTGCAGAGGCTCCAGCAGACTCGGAGAGATTCTGCAGCGGAGGAGGGAACCAGCAGGGGGAGAGCAGAAGCTCCGGCAGAAGGGGAGTCGGAGGAGGGAGGGCTCTGGGATACTTCTAGTGAGAATAGTGCAGAGGTAACAAGACCCCCGTTGGCAACTCCCACCCTTCGCCGGAAGCTGTCACGTAGAGAGTCACGAAGGCGCATGTCCGTGAAACAACTTTTATGTTGGAGTAAATTTCGTAGACGCCCACTGTCAGATTCTACCAGCGACTAACGGAGTCACGCCTTGGGAGGCTCCGTTAGTGCCTCGGTTTGGTTGACCAGCCAAACACCAGAGGGATCAAGCTTTTACGCACAAGCAGCTCATTATCCCATCACAGCATCCAACAATCTCTCTCCATGATGCCTATGTGGAGGGAATTTGGATCTAACCAGATAATGAATCTGTTCCATATTTACACTTAAGCATTTTTTTAAAAAAATGTAATTTGCCAGTGGTGTATGTGTGCATGGTGAGTGTGATCTGGATCAGGACCCTTTGTTCCCAATCTAGCTAAGGCCCCCTGCTCCAACAAATTGCTTGGGGAAGGAGTTCCCATTGAATTGGATCGGAGTCTCTCCCCCCAAAAAACAAACAAAGGGTTAAAGATCCCTAATCCACACCCCAAGAAGCCGGTCTGGATCTCTCCACATGGCAATTTCTGTGCCTTCTTTTAAAAAAACAATAACTCTGCAATTAAAGAGACATAGATGGAGTTCACTTCTTGTCTAATTTGAGCCCTCTGTTTTGTGAGAAGTCGGTCCTGTTATTCACCTCTTCTGATTCGCAGCCTTCTGTGGTTGCTTTTCATTAAAATGATACCAGCGGGAGATTGTTACAGTCGCCCAACGCACAACGTCAGCCTTGGCCCTTAGTGAAACCCTGTGCAAAATCTCAAATTGAGTCTGGTATCTCAGTTTGACAGACAGCAAATTGGAAGAGGAACGTCACAGGACGGAAATGGGGGAAACCGGCTAGGAGGAGGAAATGCTGTCCTTAGCTGACCGAACTTTCACCACAGTGTGAAAGAGGATCTTTTCAAAGGAGAGTCTGGATGTTGGGAACAGCTGCCCAAACTTGAGTGGAAAGATGAAGTCCTTGGGGCAATGCAACTTGCACACCTCTCTGTTGATCCGTTCCAAAATCCCCAGCTGTTGTGGCCTAGGAGGTTGACTTAATACCTGAATTGGAAGGGCTACAACCACTTATCATAACTGGTTTCTAAGGCACAAGGCCAAGTCAATATCTCCAACATGCGCTTTGAGCAGCAAACAGGAAATCAAGAAGGCAGGACAATCCCAGCTTCGTCCTTGCCAAACCTCAGGGAATTCTCCATTCATTTTCTCCAAGCAGACTAGAATGTAAATGTCCACAGAGGCTAAAAAATAAAATAAAAGGCAGGAGGAGGATTCTGCATAGGGCTGCCAATAATTGCATTTCTCTTTCTTTTTCCTATCGTATCTTTCTTCTTTACTGAAATCTTTACCAAATATGCTTCAACTACACAGATAAGGTAAAAGGTAAAGGACCCCTGGACAGTTAAGTCCAGTCAAAGGTTGCTATGGGGTTGTGGTGCTCATCTCGCTTTCAGGCTGAAGGAGCCAGTGTTTGTCCACAGACAGCTTTCCAGGTCATGTGGCCAGCAGGACTAAACCGCTTCTGGTGCAGCGGAACACCATGACAGAAACCAGAGCGCACAGAAATGCTGTTTACCTTCCTGCCGCAGTGGTACCTATTTATCTACTCACACTGGTGTGTTTTCGAACTGCTAGGTTGGCAGGAGCTGGGACAGAGCAATGGGAGCTCACCCCTTTGCGGGGATTCAAACCGCCAACCTTCTGATCAGCAAGCCCAAGAGGCTCAGTGGGTAAACACTTGATTGACTGGGGCTGCCCAGATTAAGGAGGGCAGTAACTAGCCAGTGAGACACAATGATCTCTCCCACTGATGAAGGCAACCCATAGTGCTCATACCTTATGTCTATCAGCTTAAGCTTATAACTCGTAACTGTTCTCCCCCATATTGTTTTTCCTGCACCAAAGGGACCTCTTCAGGGCACAGGCCTGGGCAGTGTGTATAGAGGTCCTGGGCTGCCCAGAGCCTAAACAGGTTTCTCTAATACAATGCATGTTAATTTCACCAATAAATACATTTTAATGCAACTTTCACCCCCCTATAAGTGTCTTTTTGGACACTTGACTTGGCTGCAGAACTGTGCCACAAAATTCAGAGAAGGGTGAGTTTCGAAGGACGGATGAAATGGGGGGAGCACAACCGAATGAGCGTGCTCAGCATTCCTGAAGCCCATAAAAGCCCATCCAAACATGGGGGGAAGCCTCAATTCACTGATAAAAAAAACATACTTTGCACACAGAAGGTCTGAAACCCTGGAGAGGTCTGACAGTCAGTGTTCTTCTTCTTCTCTGGTGAACCCTTGTAGCTGAGTAAACTCGGTTTTAACAATAAACATGGTTTTAACAATGAGTCCGTAAGTGACTGTGGAGGCCAATTCTGGATCCACACATCCTTCTACAGTGAGGACATTGGTTTCCAGGCAGGAGTTGATCATGGTGTGGCTTTGCCAAGCGTGCCTTCCTCTTAGCACATTTCTCCCTTGTGTCCTGAGTTCGAGTGTCTTCAAAGCCCATGACACCTTTGGTAAAGGCTGGTCTCCAACTGGAGCGCTCGCAGGCCAGTGTTTCCCAGTTGTTGGTTTTTATACTACTGTACATTTTTTTTTAGATTTGCCTTGAGACAGCCTTTAAACCTTTCTTGTTGACCACCAGCATTACGCTTTCCATTTTTAAGTTCGGAATAGAGTAGTTGCTTTGGAAGACGATCAGTCTCTTCTGCCCAGGACTCTAGTTATTCCACCACAGGAACAAATTCCAGGGGAATAACCACATCAGCCTCTTGCAGCAAAAAGAACAAGATGTCTCATGGCACCTTACAAACATATATATATATATATATATATTTGCTTTCGTAGATTTTCACGGGTACAGGAATGCAGGTTTTGGTGTCCTCGGGTGTCTTCCCGTGTAAAAGTTGGGGTGTCTAGGCGACGTTTCGACGAGGTCTCACTCGTCATCTTCAGGCTGGTGCTTTCGGCTTCTTGTTACTGGAACAGAGCAGGATCTCCGTGTTTGAGTTCCTATAAATACTGTTGAGGGGGTGTGGTGTATAGCCTCCAATGTTCTGGGCAGAGAGGAAGTTCCCAGGCTAGTGTGCCTTTTCTTCTTTTGTTCCTTAATTACTTGAGGGATATCTTGAGTGATTTCTTGAGTGATATCCTGAGTACCACTTAGGTGGGTCATTAGGTGTGGATTAGTTGCTAAAGTCTTTGTGTCTTGACCTCTTGAACTTTGTGAAGAGTTTTTCTGAGAAGATGGCTGTACTGCACTTAGTTGTGCTCTGGCTTGGCTTCGTGTATAGGGGCGAGCTGTGGTTTTGTGGCCTGTGTCAGCCAGATCTGTGTACCCCCCTGCAATCCCTACACAGATCTGGCTGACACAGGCCACAAAACCACAGCTCGCCCCTATACACGAAGCCAAGCCAGAGCACAACTAAGTGCAGTACAGCCATCTTCTCAGAAAAACTCTTCACAAAGTTCAAGAGGTCAAGACACAAAGACTTTAGCAACTAATCCACACCTAATGACCCACCTAAGTGGTACTCAGGATATCACTCAAGAAATCACTCAAGATATCCCTCAAGTAATTAAGGAACAAAAGAAGAAAAGGCACACTAGCCTGGGAACTTCCTCTCTGCCCAGAACATTGGAGGCTATACACCACACCCCCTCAACAGTATTTATAGGAACTCAAACACGGAGATCCTGCTCTGTTCCAGTAACAAGAAGCCGAAAGCACCAGCCTGAAGATGACGAGTGAGACCTCGTCGAAACGTCGCCTAGACACCCCAACTTTTACACGGGAAGACACCCGAGGACACCAAAACCTGCATATATATATATATATATATATATATATATATATATATATATATATATAGTGGCATAAACCTGTGCAACAATAAATTTGTTAGTCTTTAAGGTGGCATGAGAGTCTTCTGTTGCTTTTTATTACTCCACGGTGGCTCTCTGCATAGTGCACTCAGGGCAAAGCTCAAGTTTTTGGTTTGCTTGCTTCCTGGAACACCAAATTATTCAGCCTGAGTGTGAAGCAGCTTTTAATATAGCTGCTGGGGGAAATCATCTCATTTCAGGAAGGTGCAGAAACAACCTCTCTTCCTGCTCTGGATATTTTGTTTTGTTTATTCCACCTATAATGAGAACTGCGCCGGGTTCTGTAGCCCTTTTTAATGAAACTCTGAGCACGGCGTCTCCCCATTTGTGTTTGCATCCTCCAAAGAGCATGACATTTGCACAGGGAATGCAGCAAAGGGGAAATGAAAGATATAGATATATATTTGCCTTGACTAAGGGAGGCAGCGAGAGGAGAGAGGATGACTCTATTACAGCATCTCCACCCACCCCATACACACCTCCCGCCAAATAGATATGGTTGCGGTAAACTAGGCGTTACTCAGAGTAGACCCAGTGAAATTACATGGCTAAAGAAGACAGCATAACTGATGATGGCTTAAGTTGAGACAGATCCTTATTATTCATTTATTGCATTTATATCCCATCTTTTTCTCCAAGGAGCTTGATGTGGTGTGCATGGCTGTCCTCCTTACAACAACCCTGTGAGGTAGGTTAGTCTGAGAGGCAATGACTGGCCCAGAATCACCCAGTGAGCTTCATGGCTGAGCAGGGATTTGAACCCTGGTCTCCCAAGTCCTTAGGGACGCAGGTGGCGCTGTGGGTTAAAGCCTCAGCGCCTAGGACTTGCTGATCGAAAGGTCGGCGGTTCGAATCCCTGCGGCGGGGTGCGCTCCCGCTGCTCGGTCCCAGCGCCTGCCAACCTAGCAGTTCGAAAGCACCTCCGGGTGCAAGTAGATAAATAGGGACCGCTTACCAGCGGGAAGGTAAACGGCGTTTCCGTGTGCGGCTCTGGCTCGCCAGAGCAGCGATGTCACGCTGGCCATGTGACCCGGAAGTGTCTCCGGACAGCGCTGGCCCCTGGCCTCTTAAGTGAGATGGGCGCACAACCCCAGAGTCTGTCAAGACTGGCCCGTACGGGCAGGGGTACCTTTACCTTTACCCTTTACCTCCCAAGTCCTACTTGTGCATTCTAACCACTACACCCTACTGGCTCAATTGGCTTAGCTAGTGATGGGCGAGTTTGCCAACAAGAATGTAAGACAGTGGAGGAATGGCAGATGAAGATAATGGACTTTTTGGAGCTAGCTGACCAGACCGGAAAAAAACCGCGACCAGAAGGAAGAGGAGTATCAAGAGGAGTGGAAGAAATTCAAAGACTATTTAGTCAAATATGTTAAGATAAACACAAAGACTTGTGACTAACAGATTGGTTTAGGATTTAATTATGTGAAATTATATAATACAGTGGTACCTCGGGTTAAGTACTTAATTCGTTCCGGAGGTCGGTTCTTAACCTGAAACTGTTCTTAACTTGAAGCACCACTTTAGCTAATGGGGCCTCCTGCTGCTGCTGCTGCCGTACCTCCGAAGAACTATTTATGTTCTCATCCTGAAGCAAGGTTCTTAACCTGAAGCACTACTATTTCTGGGTTAGCGGAATCTGTAACCTGAAGCGTATGTAACCCAAGGTACCACTGTATCGTGGATAGAAGTCAAAATGAAAAGAAAGAAAGATGTTAATTGAACAAGTAAATTTTATATGAAAATAGTGTTGGAAAACTGCCACAATGAGCTATGTGGAAACTCAGTCAGAGGGATTTGAGGAAGTCATTTAACAATGATAACAAAAGTGGATTATAACAGTTAAGATCAATGTTTTTCTGTTTGTTTGTTTGTTTTTTCTTGGTATTGTAATGTTCTTTTTGTGTTGTTATGTTTGTTATGATATAGGAAAATTAATTGAAAAAATTGAAAAAAAAAAAAAAACCCAAGAATGTAAGACAAGCATGCTGGATCAGGCCCGAAGCCCATCTAAGGCCAACCAGATGCCTGGGGAAAGCCCGCAAGCAGGACCTGAGTGAAACAGCATTCTGCCCTCCTGCAACGCAAAGCAACTGAGCACGATGCATCTGATAGGGGAGGCAGAAAGTAGTCATCATGGCTAGAAGCCATGGATTTCCTTGTCTTCCACGAACTTTTCTGGTCTTCTCTTAAAGTCATCAAAGTTGATGGGACCAACTGCTTTCTGTGGGAGAGAGTTCCATTGTTTAACTGTGCAGTGCCTGAAGAAATATTGGCTTAATCAAAATCAACCTGAACCCTTTTTGAACTCATCATGCCCCCAATTGGTGATGCAATGTCTTATCTGTACCCCTTCATTTCCACCATAAGCCTCTAAACACCCTTTCCCCAATGACAGTGAGTCCTAACTCACTGAGGGTTTGCAATCTATTGGCTGCCCTCCCTGTTTTAGCCCGCCCATTGAAGCTGTTCCTGGGGTGTGATATCTCCTAGGAGCCACCGGTGAGAGCTGAGTGGGAGCCTCCTAATAAACACACTTTTGTATACAATTTTGCCCAACACACACCTTTTTGCAGTGCAATTGTGCCTGATACAATTTGTTTTTTGCATCTCCTTTTTGCTAATATGCAATTCATGCACGTTTTCCCCAGTATATGGGTCGTATCCCATGCTGGTCCTACTCAGAGCAGACCCATTCAAAATTAATATACATGACTCAGTTCCATTAATTTCAATTAGTCTACTCTGAGTAAAATGTGGGTGGTTACAACCCTATGTATTTTTGTACATCTTATTTGGTTGGAGAGCTGCATTGCAAATTCCAGAGAAGAATGAAATTTGAAGGACGGCCGTGTTTCAGTTCCTGTACTATTTTTGAAAATGTGAATTAGGCATGTTCACTTTTAAAGGGGACCTGAATTGAATTTCTCTCTAGTTCCTGTGGATAGAGATGGTGAGAGTGGTTCTATAGCAACATATAGAGTGAGGAGATTTCACCCCTCCCATATCCAAGAATCTCCTGATGTCTCTGCTGATTCTCCAGAGAGGAGGAGCAGTGTTCTGCTCTCTACTTATTCTGCTCCAGCACCGAGTCAGCCAGTCAGTCAGTGTCGGAGAGAGAGAGACTGAGTGTTAGAGATTGTGTGTAGAGATAAGGTTGCTGCTAAGAGTAGCTGCAGACACTCAGTGTAGTGCAGCATTCATTTATGCTTAGACCTCATTAAGCTCTGTATATCGTTGTATAATAGTTGTAGATAGAATAAAGAAGATATTCTACAGAGCTGCTCTCCAAGTCGTTTATACTCTGCTATACCCTGCTATACTCTGCTGTGCGATGACTGTCTTCTTGTGGAAGTGAATCCGGTGCTCACAACTCTAAGCTGTGAGTCCACAGCACTTTGACCTGTTCCTGTGCAGAAGGTAGTCTCTGGAAGTGCTACCCAGCTCGCCTAGCCCAGTCGGGGCTGAAGTGGATGAGTCCAGTTAGTGGCACTGGCTCAAGGGCGATGCTGACATAGAGAGCCTCGGTCTTCCACCCCTGGCTTAAGCATTACACAGCCTGTTAAGTGTCAGAGGGGTGAGGGAAGGGGCAAATTAATCCCTTCTCTTTGCCACCACTAGAACAGGAGCTAGGTAGCTAAGCCTGTGGAAAGCAGGCAGGTTCATTGGTGGTTGAGTGGGTGAGAGAGGAATAGGAGTTTAATTCCTTTCTAGCTTGGATTAAAACCTGAGCCAGCGAGGGATTTGCAGCTTGCAATGTATGCCTTGCATTTGTGCTGAGTTTTTCAAAACTCCTGTGACTCCTGAGCCAGGAAATATGAATCTCATATTTGGAATGTGCAATCTCTCCGCTTTTCATTCTAAGTACTCTGCACATGATCTCAGTCAAAAGGTTGAGAAGCAGTTAGTTCCAGCTGACAATGCTGCTGAGGTCCAAAGTTACCTGCTTCAGAATAAGCACTCACACTTACATTGTGGGTGCCCTTTGTGGGATCGCGCGTGGTGCTACAGTTCCCAGGGATCTTACTGGCAAACAGGGGCTGGCTTGCCTCTCCGTGTTAATTTTTGGAGGTTCATGCCCAGCCTCAGTAATCAGGTTTCTTGCTGGGAGGTGGGGCCAGCCCCACTTATAAATAGGGGGTGGAGCCGACAATAGCCAGACAGTCAGCTCTGGAGATTCACCCTCCCTCCCCTCCCTTTGTTTAATGTTTCTTGTTTGCAGGTTAACTTTTTCTTCCTGTTTTGCAGGCGCTGCTACAGTCTTTGACTGGTTGCTGTTGAAGGACCGGGAAGAAATTTTCCTGCATTGGCAGGTTTTGTCTTCCGTGTAGCAATTCGTCACAACTTTGGCGGTTATGGCCTCGGGTGGAACCCTTTAGTCTTTTCTTCTGTATATGGGTGACTCACCCCACCCCACAGTGGCGATTCCAGGGTCCCCCTCTTAAAGGGGTTACAGGTGGCGCTGTGGGTTAAAGCCTCAGCGCCTAGGACTTGCCGATCGAAAGGTCGGCGGTTCGAATCCCTGCTGCGGGGTGCGCTCCCGCTGCTCGGTCCCAGCGCCTGCCAACCTAGCAGTTCGAAAGCACCTCCAGGTGCAAGTAGATAAATAGGGACCGCTTACCAGCGGGAAGGTAAACGGCGTTTCCGTGTGCAGCTCTGGCTTGCCAGAGCAGCGATGTCACACTGGCCATGTGACCCGGAAGTGTCTCCGGACAGCGCTGGCCCCTGGCCTCTTAAGTGAGATGGGCGCACAACCCCAGAGTCTGTCAAGACTGGCCCGTACGGGCAGGGGTACCTTTACCTTTACCTTTATATATGGGTGTCACTGGCCTACACTGAAAGGTCGTCAGTGAACTACCCTGCATGCGGGGATACAGGCTTGGCTGCCTACTACACTTACGTCTTGCAGAGCACCCCAATATCCCATTTACCCTGATCTGCCCCAGTTCCCCCTGCTGGGGGGCTGGGAGGGATACATGCCCAAGGCCTAAGCCAAAGTCTTCTTACAATTGGAAGTTTAATAAAGTTGTGGCCTAATTTTAATTCCATATAACATTGTCAGAGTCTTTATTCCTTCCTTATGATCCCTGGGGGCTGGGGCTGTTGCCTCCTGGTCACGCAATATGGATTTCTCTAGCTTGTAATGCTGGCCTACAATTCCAGACAAGCCACATGTCCCCCTAAGAAGTTCTTTCCTGGCTCAGAATGATAGCATCCCCAGGTCAGAAGGGCACTCAGGGACACTATACAGCTTCCCCAGAACACCTGAATTCTCAGTAGGGAGAGCAGGAGCCCTGGAAACATTAAAAACTTTCCAATACAGGGCTACCGTCAAATGTCTTCTAAAGGTTGCATAGTTACTTATCTCCTTGACATCTGATAAGACAGCGTTCCACAGGATGGACACATATCAAAAAACAGAATAGAAACATCAAGCATTAAAAACCGCCCGATACAGGGCTGCCTTCAGATGTCTTCTGAAAGTTGTGTAATTTTTTATTTCCTTGACATCTGAAGGGGGGCATTCCACAGGAAGGGTACCACTACCAAGATGGCCCTCCGGCCCCATCACACTCTCACTGAAGTTGTTGCAGGTTCAACATAGTTTCCAAAGTTTGGAGAAGGCTCAGAGAGAACACAACAAAGTTTTTGTGAATTCTTTTGGACAACCGCTCATACAGTGGTACCTCGGGTTAAGAACTTAATTCATTCTGGAGGTCCGTTCTTAACCTGAAACTATTCTTAACCTGAGGTACCACTTTGGCTAATGGGGCCTCCCGCTGCTGCCACAGTGCCGCCATGCGATATCTGTTCTCATTCTGAAGCAAAGTTCTTAACCCGAGGTACTATTTCTGGGTTAGTGGAGTCTGTAACCTGAAGCGTCTCTAACCTGAGGTACCACTGTATTAAAGGAACCTATTCTGAGCTGAAGCAATCGGTTAATTTTAGACTGTGGCCTGAATGGTCTTAGGCCCCACACCTGGATTTAATAGTTTTATCGTGGGTGGCAGATGGATTCTTTTTGAATAGTAATACGGATTAGTTGAATAGTAATACGGATTATGGATATAGGGGTTCCTTGCATGGTAATGTGTATCCTTCAGAATGTGACAAGCCAAACCTGCTGCATATGGTTCCTCTTGCTCACTTGGGTCTCACGCACATGTCCAAAAGTCCTGCCCCGAAGGCTCCACAGGAGCTTCACTCACACCTCAGGTAACTTTTCCTAGCAAGTCTGGATTGTGTTGTTTGTCTAGATATGGCTGCCTGGGGAAAACTTTGGAAGATAGATATGAAATTTACAGCATGTCATGGCTTGAAAGAAAATTATAACAGGATGGTGTACAGATGGTATCTAACTCCAAAGAAGCTAGCTCAAATGTATCAAACAAATGTTGGAAATGCAAGAACTGTGAGGGGTTATTTTATTATATGTGGTGGACTTGCAGGAAGGTCAAAGCTTTTTGGGACATGATACATATTGATTTTTTTTAACAGACATTTCCCAAGAGGCCAGAATCCTTCTTGATTGGGATATTAGACAGTTAAATTCCAAAGGAAGCCTCAACTGCATTTATGTATGTAACTACAGCAGCAAGGATTTTCTATGCACAGAGATGGAAGGATGAGAGAACACCCTCAAAGGAAGAATGGTTGATGAAAAACGTGGAATACACAGAGATGGCAAAACTGGCGGAACTGATTAGAGACGCAAATTTGGAATCTTTTAAGGAGGACTGGAAAACTTTTATAGTCCGTTTAAAAAGACATTTTTCATATGTGAATACCACAAAGGGGTTTGAAGCATAAGAAAATAGCAGAATATATTAAGAAACATGTTAAAGAGGATGAAAATGGATAAAACAGAACTTTAAGATGCAATCGTATGTAATTTGGGTTACAAACATTGATGCTTGGTGAGCGGGAAGTCACTAGTTTTGTTGAATTGGAATATAATTGTTGAGTAACAAAATGGAACTTTTAATCTGGAAAAAGAATAAATTTTGATATATTTTCCATATATATATATATATATATATATATATATATATATATATATATATGCAGGTTTTGGTGTCCTCGGGTGTCTTCCCGTGTAAAAGTTGGGGTGTCTAGGCGACGTTTCGACGAGGTCTCACTCGTCATCTTCAGTCTTGAAGATGACGAGTGAGACCTCGTCGAAACGTCGCCTAGACACCCCAACTTTTACACGGGAAGACACCCGAGGACACCAAAACCTGCATTCCTGTACCCGTGAAAATCTACGAAAGCATATATATATATATATATATATATATATATATATATATATATATATAATGGCGCGTCTTGCTTGTCCAAGGAATTACTTGAGGAGGTGTATCCCAGTATTAGCAAAGCTTTTGTTTAAGCAAAGCTGCTTGTGCAATAATATTTACTCAGCTAACACTATGTCAAGCAGCTGCCGATGTCGCCAAGATGCACAAATTGTTCCTCTTGCTTGCTTTCCTGTGCCTGTGGTTTCCTTCTCTCTCTTTGTCACTAAGCCTTGCGCTTAAGAGAGGTACATAATTCATCCAAAAAATAGCTCCCATTTCGGGGAAGAATACCGTCTTCTGAAGATTACAACATCGGGTTGGTAATCCATTGTATTTTATGTTATATTTAACTGCCATTTCTTTACTGGAGCAAAGCTATCATCAGCCCTCCCTGGACGCTCATCGCGAAACACTTCACTGCTCATTATCTGCAACTGCAAATTACTACCGGAGAGAAGGCATTATCTTGTATATCATTATGGAGCTGGAGCTGATGGAGAGGGGCAATGAAGTCAACAAAGAGGGTTTGTTGGGATAAATGTGATGGAAAGGATCATTTTAAGGTTGATCACTAGGCTGACACTGGACTCGGTTCTGCTGATGGAGCTAGAGAAAACAAAGTGCACCCGTCCACACACTAGCGCTTGGTCTTGCAGAAGAGTTATTCATTTCTCAGATAAGCTGAATTGCTGTCAGAAGACAAAGCTTCCTCCAGTTGCCACCCGCCGTAAAAATGAGGTTCCTCTGCTTTCCGTATTCTCCTCCATCAAACTTCTCCCACAAATTTCTCCTTTCAAATTAACTGCTCTTATTTCTGAAGCGGAAGCCAGGCATTCAGAACAGGGCTGTCTTAAGCATATGCAGTGCCGGGGTGCAAAGATCCACCCGGTGCCCACCCAGTTGCCCAGTCCCAGGCATGCAGGAGGGCGGAGCTGGCCAGCCACCTCAGTATCTCGCTGGCTCGGTCGCCTCCAAACTTGCGGCACAGAGCTGCCCGCAGCAGAAGAGCCCACTTCGGCGCTCCAACCGACGGGCGGGCTCTTTCCCAGACTCAGCTCTCGGGTCCTGGACTCTCAGCCTGGTGCCCCTGAGAGCCCTGCACCCCTAGCGCCTATGGGTAAGACGGCCCTGATTCAGAACCATCCGCCATTACGATTCTTTTAAAATGTCTGGGTTTTGCACACGCACGATTTGTGGCATTCTTCCTCCCAAGCAGTTCTATGTCTGGGAATGCCTTCAGCTCCATAAGAACAGAGGAAGAGATGGCTGGATCAGGCAAATATCCCATCTAGTCCAGCACCCTGTTCTTACAGAGACCAACCAGATGCCCACAAGCAGGATCCAGGCATAGGAGCACTCCCTCCTGTGATTTCCAGCAATGGGTATTCATTGAGAACATAGCCATCATGGCTCATAGCTGTTGATTGCCTTACCCACGACAAATTTGTCCAGTCCTCTTTTAAAACCACCCAACTTGGAGGCCATCACTGCCTCCTGCAGGAACAAGTACCATAGTTTAACTATGTGCTGTCAAGAAGTACAGTGGTACCTCTGGTTAAGAACTTAATTCGTTCTGGAGGTCCGTTCTTAACCTGAAACTGTTCTTAACCTGAAGCACCTCTTTAGCTAATGGGGCCTCCAGCTGCTGCTGCGCCGCCGGAGCATGATTTCTGTTCTCATCCTGATGCAAAGTTCTTAACCCAAGGTAATATTTCTGGGTTAGCGGAGTCTGTAACCTGAAGCGTATGTAACCTGAGGTACCACTATACTCTTCTATCTGTCCTGAATCTTCCAAAAAAAACCCCCAAAACCCTCAAGAGCAACAATTTGTGCACTGAGGGCATCTACAAACAATGCACAGAGGAAACAAGAAAGGAGCAGTGGTTGATAGGCACAAGAAAACAAGTACAGATCAGCCCTGGCAAATAAGTGTACCAGCAGGACCTCACCACAACAATATTCTTCTCATTGGTGATTCCTAGCAACTGGTATTCAGAGGCATACTGTCTTTGACAGTAAATGGAGAACATAGCCTTTGTGGCAAATTTTTCAGGTCCTCTTTTAAAGTCATCCAAGTGGCCATCAATACTTATTGTGGGAGCAAATTCCATAATTCAACTCTGTGTTGTGTCTAGAAGTACTTTCCAACATTCAGCTTCATTGAATGGCCCTTCTAAACTTGTGAAAATGCAAGCATTACCTCTAGTTTATTAGACGGTTCCTTTCCAGCCTCCCAAACTCCTCAGTTTGGGGGAGAATAGGGGTGCTAGGACATTTGATACTCCTTTATATTTTACTTAACAAAATTTATGGCTGTCTTAATAAAGCAGCAACTTCTAAGTGGTTTACATACAATGCTATAAAATATTTAAAAGACAACGCCAATAAAATCAACAGACTCATAAAACAACTAGACATGATAAAGCGATCAAGATGTAGATAAAACCAATAGAGATTAAGAACAAGTAAGCATAATAAAAGTACAGGGTTGAGTAGGCTCGCCGAGACAAAGAGGGTTTTAGTTGGTATTGGAAATGAAGGTGCTTGCCTGATACTAACAGGCAGGGCGTTACAGAGCATAGGTGCTTCCACCTTGAGAGTTTGGTTTCCTCAAAGTGAGGAATGAACATTATGTGACCCTTGCAAAAGCAAATGTTCTGCAGATTGAAGGGGGTCAGGAGCGCACTTATGGGACAAAGAAGGGGTGAGGTGCCCCCAGGTCCAACAAGGCCTATCAGGGATCCTAATGCGAGACATTACATATCCTGCAAATGTCTCGTTTCAAATGGGACATCCCGGATCACAGAAGCCAATCCCAGGTTCTGTTTGGATCCCAGAACCTCCCTTTTTTTTTGTCCAGTGCTCTTGTGTGAGTCCTCATGCCAGAGGACTGGACCAGAAGGCACTTTGGCATGAGCTTATGGCCTTGGCACTCTGGTGCTTGTTAGCAGGATCATACCGGAACACCTTCTGGTTTAGTGCTCCAGGAGAACCTTGCAGACAATTGCTAGAGTACCAGACCGGAAGACACACCTCTCCTGACATCTCAATTTTGGGGGTGAAAATGTTGGGAGGTAAGCCAATATATGAGCAGTGGAGGACCTGGGGGGTCTCAACTTTCAGCGGCACCCTGTGTGATACCAAAATTCGGCACCCCTGTGTCTCTCTCACTCTGTTCTAAATCATAGTTGTGGCACCTACTGCAGCACCCCCAAAGCTAGCTGCCCAATGTGACTGAACCAGTTGTGTTCTCCTAATTCCATCTCTGAAGTGAGGCAGTGTGGGTGGTCCCTGGGTTGGCCCAGGGCGAATGAGCCTGACTGCCCCTTCCAGATTGGAGTCATGGAGCAGACTGGGCAGGGGAGCTGTGTACAGCCCTAATAGTTATAACCTGAATATCAGATCCTGCATTGATCAGGGAGTGCAGAGCAATGGCCCATCCCTCAGAGACGGCGGTGATCTCTTTAAAAGCACTGAAGCACTGAGACGGAATGCAGCCACTTTGGCCCAGATAAATCACTCAATGGAGGGAGAAGTAGGGGATTTGTTTCAGTTCAATTCCTTGCAGTTAGCTCTGCCACTCTCCCTGATTTGACCGTCACGTTTTAATCTCTCATTGCCCTTGCAGAGTCAGAAATTGCATCCAGGACTGCATGAGGCCAGTGAGTCAGATAGGACACAGACCCACATTGCTCTGATTTGGTCGGCACCAGCTCCTGGCTTGCATTGGAATATGATTCAAAGGGTGGGGTGTCATCCTCCAAAGCAAGGGAGGGGCACCATTCTGATTCCGAGGGCCACATTCCCCCCATGGGTAACTTTCTGGGGGCCACATACCAGAGGTGTGCAGGACCAGATGCAAGAGTGGGCATGGCAGGGCATGTGAATCCAGCCTTTGCTCAGCAAGCTATATATTACAGCTGTGCAAAAAGCGGAAGTTCTATACATACAGACAAACAACCAATAGGCTTTATCAAAGCAACAGGGAGACAAAAAGAGAGATACCGAGAGCCACGTTTAGCCCTTGGATCTAAGGTTCCCCATACTTTTCCCAAAGACTCTAATTGGTACTGTGTTGAAGGTAAAGGAACCCCTGACCATTAGGTCCAGTCACATACGACTCTGGGGTTGCGGCACTCATCTCGCTTTATTGGCAAACCAGAGCAGCACATGGAAATGCCGTTTACCTTCCCGCTGGAGCGGTACCTATTTATCTACTTGCACTTTGACGTGCTTTTGAACTGCTAGGTTGGCAGGAGCTGGGACCGAGCAACGGGAGCTCACCCCGTTGTGGGGATTCGAACCGCCAACCTTCTGATCAGCAAGCCATAGGCTCTGTGGTTTAGACCACAGTGCCACCCGCATCCCTTAGAAAACAAATATTGCAGGAAAATTTTCAGCAAAACCCAGATAACTGTACTGGGCCAAAGAAAGAGGGTGAACTTCTAGTACAAATTTTGGGGAGCCCCCTACCCAACATGTTTGCCACTGCAGCCCTAGATCAGGGGTGGAGAACCCGTGGCCCTTCAAAAGTTGCTGGATTCCAACTTCCATCTTTGGCCAACAGTCAGGGGTTATGGGAGTTGGGAGTGTAAGAAAATCCATCCACTCATAAGCTCCCCAGCTCAGCCTATGTGGATTGAGTGGCGCAGTTAGGTCTGAGAGAATACAGTGGGCATTTTAAAGTGCTGGAGCTGGGATTACATCCATGCAGGCTTCAATTTGGCTTTCCCTTAATTGGTTTGACATTCTTTAAAGGGGGAGTTCAGAATAAAAGCCCATGGTAGTGAAGTTACTGGTCTTTGAAGCGCTCGCTACATCCTTGAGGGACGGCGCCTTATCACACAGATGGTTATATTCCTAAAATTGCCCTGAGGAGATTGGGGCTTGTTTTGAACTTGCCCTTGAGTGGGGTTGACATTCCTGAAGGCAGGGGTGGGGAAAATTGCCTTGTACAGCACATTCTTTGCCCCACTTTCTACTTCCTTATTTACTTTATAATATGTCCCTCTTGATGGAACATAGGGAGCTGCCTTATACTGTGTCAGATCATTGGTTTGGGCAAGTTTCCTGTTTCAGGGGCTGAGTAGGATTTGGGGGGAAAGATTCCTTGATTGGCTTTTTGGACCCCTCTTTTTCACCTCCTCTACACTGCTGAGAAAGTAGGATTTGTTTCTTGGGAGTAGTGTGCAGTGGCGTAGCGTGGGGGGTGCAGGGGGGGCCCGGCCGCACCTGGTGCAACATCTGGGGGTTAGGGTTAGGGGGCGCAAATCCACGGGTTAGGGGGTGCAAATTACTTGCCTTGCCCCGGGTGCTGGCAACCCACGCTACGCCACTGGTAGTGTGGCCTCTCTGCTTGTTTGCCATTGAGTCTGGACAGGCGAGAAAGTAAAGAACATAAATGTCTGGGACATTGAATTGTGAGGTTGAGGGCACTTGCCTCTGCCTTCTGTGTGGTGGTACCTTGGGGTGCCCTTCAGACCAGATGTGCGCATTTATTCCTGTGCAAAAGTTTTTTTTAAAAAGAATTTGTTGCTCCACCCACTTTTTTCCCTCTGGCCCTGCCCACCACTGGCATGTGGCCCTCAGAAGGTTCCGCTGATGGGAGTGTGGCCCTTGCTCTGTAAATGGCTCCCTGCCCCAATCTGCTTCAGGCAGCACTTACTGGCATGCCTCTTCCTGCTTTAAAAGCCAAGCAAAGTGTTTGCTCCTTTGGCTAAAGATATACGAGATAAAACAGTATTGCACTATGACATGTTAGGAGCAGTTCAAAATAGAACTCAAGCTGATGCGTCGGGTGAAGTGGCAAGTTCTGCACTTTGTGGTGCCTTAGTGTTTGTACACATACTTTGTGTGCTGCCTGGTAACTGCAGATGAGAAACGTGGATTCCCCAAAAAGACTGAACTCTTAAAGACCTTGGAGATAAAATGGAAGAAGAATGAACATCAGTGGCAGCTGGTGGCCCTTGGCCTTGGTAGGGTAGAAGGTAGTGAGTCCAGCAATAGGTGGAACTTGACATAGGCATGTGCTGCACATTTCATTAGGGTATGCACCCAAGGTCCCGGACTCGCTAAGGCACAGATGTTAGGATGTGCCTGGGCACACCTGACACAACCCACATGCATGGCTATGGAGCCAGAGCCAAAACTGGCAGCTGGTGCCCGCTAAACTTGCTGGGGCTCACAGCAAGACTCACAGGATCCACAAATGAATACATTTCCCAGCATGCCTTTGAGTAAAGCCACTCCCCCTTCTCCATCAGCATAATTATGATATATTCTACCAGCTTTTTAATGAAGGTGAATTGCTGCTGGGTTAGAAAACACATTTTTCAAAAGAAACAATGTTAAGGGCCTCCCCCTTCACATCTAATAAACAAAAATGGTATTAGGTAGATGTTGCATGAAGAAGAGTCTCACCAGGGTCCAGTGGTGTTCGCTCACACAGATAGGCTGCTCAGTGAAATGAAAATGAAGCAAATGAACAGCTGATCAAGGAAGGCTGATCAGGGAGGACAAGCACAGGACAGAGGCCTAGTTAAGGCTGTGTAGGTGTGCCCTTCAAGAATGCAACTCTGAGCATGCTCAGTTCCTGAGTCTACCAAAGAATTAGACCAGTTAACCTGATACCTTGTCTGGATTGAGATATTGATACAGGAGAGAAGCGGAAACTGCACCACCAGCACAAATGACTATTTTCTTTGGCAAGACAAAAGGAGAAAAAGGAGACAGATGGGCGGGACCTCCTGGCCACAGCAATACTTTTGCAATGAGATTTGCTTATTGACCAGAAAATGGGAGGTTGGCAGAAAAGTACTCAGGGACTCTCTCTACATTGAAATGGATTGTGGAAGGATGTGTGGAACAGAAAAGAGTGTGGCTTGGAGATTTTTGAAACTTATAAATAAATTGCTGCACATTTCACTTGGTAGGTTGAAGCCCCGATTTCTCTAACAGACTAGCCATCACTGAGAGCCAATGACAGGCAGAGTCAACTAATTCTATTTCTGACCCTGTTCTACCCACTTTTGAGTTCTACAAGGACAACACTGAGAATAAGGAGAATAAAGCTGAAAGGCAGTGCCAGCCCCAGGAATAAATGTACAGTGGTACCTCAGGTTACAGACGCTTCAGGTTACAGACTCCGCTAACCCAGAAATAGTACCCCGGGTTAAGAACTTTGCTTCAGGATGAGAAGTCGCACAGCGGCAGTGAGAGGCCCCATTAGCTAAAGTGGTACCTCGGGTTAAGAACAGACCTCCGGAACAACTTAAGTTCTTAACCAGAGGTACCACTGTATATTTCCGTATTGGTTCGAGAAGTGTGAATTGTGGAGATTCGTACTGAACTGCAAACTTAACCAAATTCCCCATTCCCACATTGGATATGCTCTCACTTTACCTCAAGATGAGAACAGAAATCGCATGGCAGCAGGAGGCCCTATCAGCTAAAGTGGTACCTCAGGTTAAGAATGGTTTCAGGTTAAGAACAGACCTCTGGAACGAATTAAGTTCTTAACCCGAGGTACCACTTTATAAAGATGAAGGTAAACGAGGAGAAACAGGGTGGCGGAAAGAGAGAGTGTGTGTGGCAAACGGATGATGGAGAAAGAGAGGGGGAAGTGGATGTCCTGTTTATGTTTGTTTCTGGCCCTGTCCAATGAGCCTGACAGATTACTTCTGAAGGACTGTGTCCTCCAAAGAAAAAGAGGTCCCTCATTCAGATCCACCTTCCCTGCTGACTGACAGCATGGACTCAGTTCCTGAAGTAGTTTAGTCCTTCCAGTATCTTCCTTCCTTTCATGATATTTCCCCCTATGTTTGCTCCAGATTTGATTGCGGAGCTTAGTGGAGCACATTGGACCGGAAAGGCCGAAAATCAATTGAATGCTTCCTAATCCATTCTGCTAGAGCCTTCTCCCCACCCCCAATCATCAACTGGATTGCTTTGGAAAGATTCCTGTAGGTTAAAAAAAGGTCACTTGCTTTTAGGACAACAAAGTAATTCCTTTTCATTTAATCCTGGTAGATTTCCTCCTCGCCCCCTGCTCCTCTCTCCACTTTCCAATTTGTAAGGTTTCAATTGGTTTTGTTTTGCTTTTTAAAATGCAATTTTATGTGCTCAATGGATGCAACTGCATGCTCACAAATTAAGCACCAGGCTTCGTAGATCCTTGGACCACAGCTTTGAAATCTAATGTTTTCTAACATTTTAAGCTTCATAGCGGTATGCACCTGAACCCCTTGCTGTGTCTGGTTTGGGGAAAATGCAGGGAAAGAACGACAAGTGAAATTTAACATAACAATATGTGCAAAGAAACCAGAGAGGGGAGCTGAGGGAAGTCCTGTGGGGTGGGGTGGGGAGAGGGAGGGATGGGGGGGAGGGAAAAATACTGTAATTGATTATTTGGACTGATAATTTGCTATGTTGAAATTGTCTAATAAAAATATTTTTTTGAAAAAGGAAATGTCTGCATTTGTGCCTTCAGTATTTCACCTTTAAGAAACCATCCATCTTGGATTTCTTTCTCTTTGAGTATTTCTGACCATGAGATCTCATCCAGTAGTTCCTTAAGCTTTTTAAAATCAGCCTTCTTAAATTTCAAAGCACATGTCCAACTGCACTCACTTTTCTTTTGCCTCTGTACCATAAAACCTAAGAGGACAGGATCGCTTCCTCCCAGGTTTCCCGGTACTACCACTTTGTTGATCAGTTCTTCCATGCTGGACAGGACCTGGTCCAAGACAGACGTCCCTCTTGTTGCTTCTTCCACCTTCTGGGAAATGAAATTCTCAGAGAGGTAATGGAGGAATTTGTTGGACCTTACGTTCTTGGAGGAGTTTGAGTTCCAACAGATATTGGGGTAGTTGAAGTCTCCTATGGCTATTATGTCTCCTTTTTGAGACCTAAGTGGAACCCCAGCCAGAAGTCTGGCTGCTGCACTTTGGGCCACCTGAAGTTTCCAAGACCTTTTCAAGGGCAATCCCATGTAGAGTGCATTGCCATAATGCAATCTGGAAGTTAGCAGAGCATGGAGCACAGTGGCCAAGTCATTTCTGTCCATAACGGCCATAGCTGGTGAACCAGCGGAGCTTCACATATTTTACTCTAGTTTGTGCATTATTATTTTTTACACCTTACTTCCTTTGAGGACTGCACTGCAACGTTCTGAGAAGTGCGAATTCCAAAAGACAGCTGTGCTTTGCTTCGCATCTTGTTTTAAAAAGTGCGAATATGATAAGTTTGCCTTTCAGTGCCAGTGTATGTTGGCAGCAATCCAATCGGGAGGTTACTGAAGCAAAAAAAAACCTTTCTGGCTAGTCCTCCTGGAAATATGTCGGCACAGTGTCATTTACCACTTCATAGAAGTCCTTCTTCCCCTCTCATCAAAACAAGAGCCCTGTGTGCACCCCTCCCCTGAATTTAATGAAGATGATGCTAACAAGAAAGTGGGAACAAAGGTGTTTTGAATGTGTGTGGAGGCAGCGAAGATGACGCAAAGGCAGTTTTCAAAGACTGCCATCCAAGTGAGGCCCCTGTAATGACTCGACTGTTCTTCTCCTTAACTTTAAGGGTCAATTCCAACAGGCACTCTGTTGGTGACCCCTCAGGAAGACTTCCTTGCAATTTGCAGTGATTAAACAAGTGAACCGGATGGTGAAAACATTCTTTTGTGGAGAGAGGGAAAGGTAAAGGTCAGATTCACCTTGGCAACAAAGCCTAGTGCCAGCATCATTATGCAAAGCATCCTCTCCTCAAATTGGGTGCAACCGTTTGGCTTTCAATTATTGATAGCCTTCAAGGCATCCCTCCTTCTCCCATCAACACCCAGCTGTTTCCTGCTTCTTGTCTGTGGCTCAGGTGCTGTATAATGAAAACTGCATGTCACAGTAGCAAAGTGTGGTTCATTAAAATGCAATCCCTCATTCCCCCCCCTCTTTTTGAACTTTAAAGTATATTGGAACAAGGCCATTGAAAAGATTAGACTAATGGGAAGTTTGCTTGCATTCATTTATAGTTCTCGAGGACTGGGCTCTTCCCCCCTCCCCCCAGTATTACAGTATAATACAGTTTACAACTGTGAGGGACGCAGGTGGCGCTGTGGGTTAAAGCCTCAGCGCCTAGGACTTGCCGATCGAAAGGTCGGTGGTTCGAATCCCTGCGGCGGGGTGCGCTCCTGCTGTTCGGTCCCAGCGCCTGCCAACCTAGCAGTTCGAAAGCACCTCCGGGTGCAAGTAGATAAATAGGGACCGCTTACCAGCGGGAAGGTAAACGGCGTTTCCGTGTGCGGCTCTGGCTCGCCAGAGCAGCGATGTCACGCTGGCCATGTGACCCGGAAGTGTCTCCGGACAGCGCTGGCCCCTGGCCTCTTAAGTGAGATGGGCGCACCAGAGTCTGTCAAGACTGGCCCGTACGGGCAGGGGTACCTTTACCTTACAGTTTACAACCAGGAGAATAAGATGGTGTAAGCAATACAGTAAGCCATTGATGCCTGGATTATTTAGGCTAATGCAGCTGGTTTTGATGCATGGCCCTCTGAAGTCGGATTCTAAGGCAAATTATGCAAGCCCAGGTTGTGCAATTTGCTTCTCAGGCCAGCTCCATACTAAACAGTGCAAGCCATCTCTCTGAAAGAAGGAAGGCTTTTTGAAGTGAATCACCAGTGCCCTGTGCAATAGGGAAGCTCCTGAACTTTACAAAACCCAATGTAGATTTTCATGAGGATGTTAAAAATGAATAAATAAATTGCAAACTCATGTGGAAATGTGGAGAGCTGAATTTAAGCCTGGAGAAATGAGAAACAGAGAGAGAATTACACTGGCAAGCGCCTTCCATCCCTACTGACCATTAGCCATTCTGGCTGGGATTGATGCTGAGTTGTGGTCCACAATAACTGGATGTTGGGCATTAATGCAGAGGCATATGGGGACTAGCGGGGCTTATGCTAAAATCGTCATGGAGGGAAGTGGGTTTATTTTACAATAGTTGGACTAGAATTAAGTCAGCCTCCTCCTTTCAGCAGCAAACACAAGTGCCTAATTATGCGCTGTTTCAAATCTTCACTTTTTGGGAAACATCTGTCTCTCCAAAAGAGCCAGGTGCTCCCTTTGCTGAAGTCAATAGATATTGCCATCATAAACCGCTAAGCAGAGGGAGCGAGGAATATTATCTTATTAACAGTTTAGAGAAATAGTAGGTCCCTTTCTGGGGATATTTAACTTATCTATTTATCTCACATGATTTATATACCAGTGGATTGCATTCAGAGGCAAACTGCCTCCAGCCGTGGAGGATAGGACACAGCCATCATGTTTAGTGACCATTGATAGCTTTATCCTCCATGAATTTGTCTGAGGAGAGTGAAGAAGAAAGAAGCTCAAGAAATTGCCACCATCCAGCTCTCTTAGTGGCCCCACTCCCCCCCTAACTCCCACCACAGGGACATCTGAAGGACCATCTTGCCCTGAGGGGAGAAGAAGAAATATCACCTTTTTCTAAACAAATAAGTTGTATTTTCCATTCCATTGTAACTTTAAAAAAATGCTCATAGTTGTAATAATCACCTTTAAGAAACCCTGGAGGGTGAGTGAAGTACCATAGGACCTCAGCTGGGATAGCTCAGTCAGCAGAGCAGGAGACTCTTAATTTCAGGGTCATAGTTTTGAGCCCCATTGTCAGGAGTCCCGGTTCCCATCTTGATAACACAGCAAGCGTAGTTAATTAAAAAGGAAGATTTATTTCAAAACAAGCAGAGTGCACAGGATGGCTCTAACAAGCCACAAACCTAATCAATCATGATGACCCTCCTGAAGACTTCTTCCTGCAAGACCAGAAACAGCTGAACTTTCTCTTCTGATGTTTATTTGTTTTGGTTCCTGTCTCTGAGACCTCCTATTGGCCGAGACCTTGGACTGGGAGGGTCAGCTCCCGCCTCTTCCCCATTCTCTGAGAGAATGTCTCTGGGCTCTTTCCCGCCTCATGAACTGCTTCCTTCTCTTTCTGCAGCATTTTGCATTTCTCGATAGCATTACTAGCTCCCTCTCCCTATCAGCCGGCATTCCTAAGGGCAGGGGAGTTGGCACTAGGCTTTGCTCATCCTGCCTGGCAGTTAACTCTCTCTGTTCCTGGCTGGTGCCTTCAGCTGGCTGCAAACCTTCCCTGGGAGCTGGCTCATTCATGGCACCCATGTTGGGCAAAGGTTTTCTGCATTGCAGGGGGTTGGATTGTTGACCTTTGTGGACCCTTCCAACTTATGATTCTATGCATGGAAAAAGGAGATCCCATGCTGCATATTTATCACCCATCTGGCTGCCCTCCAAAAATCCCGGGAACTGTAGTTTACCCTTCACAGAGCTACAAATGTCCAGCTTCTGGAGTTTGGTTGAAAGAAAAGAAATAAATCCTTGGCTTATTACACCTGGGAAACAAAGCCATTCTGAGGACCAGGTTACAGGTGGCCATCACAGAGTCATGATGTTAACAAAGGAAAGGTCCAGAACTAACAATGAAGAAGAGGCAGGACGGAAGTAGAGCCTGTGAGAGAAAGAGCAACATACAAAGAAGGAGTCAGCCAGGGGAAAATAGGTTGCCTTTCTGTCTACCTTCCTCTCCACCCCAGTTCATGTCACATTACAAGGATTGTTGGTTTATTCCTAATACTAGCATACTTAACAAGCTACAGTTCCCAGGATTCTTTGGGCAAACCCATGTGCTTTAAATGTATGGTGTGTAAGCAGCCACAGTCTAAAAAAAAAAAAACTATTTTTTTTAAAAGTAGATCTGGGAAACTACAGCCCAGTCAGCCTGACTTTGATACCAGGGAAGATACTGGAACAGATTAGAAAGGAGTCAGTTTGTAAGCATCTTGATAACCATGTCATGATTAGTAGGTAGGTATTAGCATGGATTTGTCAAGAATAAATCCTGCTAGACTCATCTTATCTCTCTCTTTCTCTCTCTTTTAAATCGGGTTGCGAGCTTAATAGATTGTGGGAATGCTATGAAATAATTTATCTTGATTTCAGCAAAGCATTTGATAGTTTGGTGAGCAAAATGGTAAAATCTAGAATAGAATGGTAACGTTGTCAGGTGGAAAACTGAACTCAGAGAATGCTCATCGGTGATTCCCATTAGTCTAGAGGGAGGTTTCAAGTGGTATGTCGCAGGACTTTGTCCAGCCATGTCAGTACAGTATATTTCATTCTCCCGTTGCTGGATGTGTGGTTGTTACATCACATGTCTGTGTTTACATTCCATGCTTGGAAAGTGTGAGAATGGAAGTCAGTCCTATCTCTTCTGCTGTATTCTACTTTTGTACTTTTTCTCTCTCTCTTGGAGAAGATGTGAGAGGACGCCATGATTGCTTTGTCCAGTATATATTGCTTAATAAATTACTTAGAATGCCACACCTCATCTCCACATCGTTTCTGCTATATTCTGCTGTGTGAGTGTACAAATATCTGAGAATATGTGTCGCCGGTGCACACTGGGACTGAAGATATATGAACATCCCGGGCTGCGCTTCACAAGGAAGACGCCTGGAGAGGTTTGTCTCATTCCAGGGGCTGTGGGTACCCCCCCAGGTGTGTTCCAACAAGCCTTTCTCAAACCATACATAGCTTCCACATTCAGTGGACTTGCTCCATCAGTGCAAAGACTTCTGGCTATGCAACTGAACTTCCTCTCCCTCTCCTCGCCCTGTATGCCCCCAAAATCTGTATTGGGCTTCTCTGCACAGCTCTGGAGAAGATTTGGGGAGAGCATGGGGCATGCAGGGGGAGAGCAAAGGAAGGGGAAATTCTGTTGCACAAAAGAAAATCCTTGCACTAGGGTAACAAGTGTATTGGATGCTGCCAGTTACAGGAGGGTAGATTTTGGTTAAACATTAGGAGAAATTTCCTGGTGGTAAGAATAGAACCAATGACCTAGAGGGATGGTGGGCTGGGTCTTTGTTGCTCAAAGTATTCAAGTAGAGGCTGGCATCCATCTCTAGGAGGTATTCTAGCTCTGGAGATGCAGCACCTATCAGGAGGTTGGACTAGATCAGTTTGCATAGGCAAACTCCGGCCCTCCAGATGTTTGGGACAACAATTCCCATCATCCCTAGCTAACAGGACCAGTGGTCAGGGATGATGGGAATTGTAGTCCCAAACATCTGGAGGGCTGGACTTTGCCTATGCCTGGACTAGATGTCTTACCAGACCTGCTCCAACTCTTTGATTCTATGAGAGATGTCCTGCAGGATCAGAACAAAGGGCTCACCCATTCCAGCATCCTGTTGTCCATTGTGGATGCCTATAACTCAGACGTAATGTCAACCAACCAGCTTGCGTTCCATAGACCACTGCCTCTTAACTGTTTGCCTGCATCGTCAAAGGCTCGAAAAGCTCCCTGTCTTGTCACAGCAGGTGAGCCAATGGCAGACAGAGGCTGTGCAACTTAGGCAACTAGCTCACTTGCAAGAGGAAGAAAGACCCACAGGGATTCCAGAAGGTCTGTTGTAGGTCTCAGGTGAAATAGCTGGACAGGACTGATTGACTTCACAGCCAGATCTTTACCTACAGTATTTGGAAGGGCAAATATTGTAAGAGGTCCATCAACCTCCTGGTTGCCAAGCTGACAAGGTATTAAGTTGGCAAGGAGATAATGAGTGTGTTAACAACAGCCTCTTGTAAAATTTTAATTTAGTAAATGCATGCACAGCATCCTTGAAGTTCCCCTGGATTTCTTTCTTTCATAAAGCTGCTAAATTATTTAGGGTTGAAATTTAAAATTAGAGCATGTGGCATATAGGCCTATAAATATTTGATAAAGGTTTCTGGGATTCCAGAGTCGCAAGATATACTTTACATGCTTTTAGCCTTGGTCATATGACTGGATGCCCGGGCTCCAGTGTGGCCCCCGTGGCTTCAGGGAGGCAAGGATCTGTCTGCAAACACAACCAACTAACTTGGGGCGGGGGGAGATCTTGCTCGTAAGCTGCAGAAGAAATATCAAAGTTGGAGTGATGCTCAGAGCAGGAGTTTAGGTCACCCATTGCCTGGCCTTAAAGTATTTTAGAGCTGCAGTGTAATGATGAAAAGGGTAGAAATTGGTGTGTGCATATTCCTCTCCAGCTCCCCACATAGCACAGGTCTGCAAATCAAACTTTTCCTGGTCAAGTGTCTCATCTCCATCGGTCCAGTATACCTGCTGTATACTCAGTGGCACATTCTGTCACTTGCAAAGATCTTCCAGGATGAAGGTCTGTCCTTGACAGAGTGTGAGGGGCATGGCAAAGGGAAGGTGCTGAGGGCCAGATGGTGCATCATCTGAAAGGCTCCATCCATCCATCCATCCATCCATCCATCCATCCCTCTGACCCGAGGTTCCCTAGCCCTGCTCTTGACAGCTTGGATAGAGCAGTGGAATAGGTGGTGAAAGCAAGAGAAGACCACCAAGTGCCTCCAGAGACTGGCAGTCACCTCTCAACAGGGTTGTGGTGCCCTTCAACACCTACCCATGACACAGGTCCTGATTCCACTCTTCCTCCAGCTCTGAATAGATGGTAGGACACCCAGGGGTGCCAGGGATTGTCCCATCCAGACACTGACCAAACTCAGGATGCAAGGTTTCTGCATCATGAGTCTTCAGTAAATGCCCTAGCTGGGGCCATATTTTATGGTCAAATGCATTTTCAAAATTGTATATGGCTACAGGGTTAAATTGCCTTCATCGCATATGAAATAAACCTTCAGTAGATGGTGAAGGAGGAACACCTTCCTCGTCTTCTTCCCCTGAACAGCTTGCCAATCAGATTGCTGACTTTGGACATTTGTGGTGGTAAATATTGCCTGAAGTTGCCTGCACCATCCCTGTCAAAAGGGGATGGATGTTTCAGTTGCTAGTCAGCCAATTTCACGCTGAAATTAAAGTTGTCAGTCATCAGGTGGCCTGCTCAGTAGATAAGTGATATTATGAGGTTTTCATAACCCAACATTTTCCCACTGGTCAGGCTCTGGTGGGGGTGGAGGATTCCTTATGGGTGTATTATCAGGGCATAAAAATGTAGCTATTGGCACAGGCACTCTTACAATCAAGCTTTCAAAAAATGCTTTCAAAGGTATACTAAATGTGGTTTCCCATTTGCTCGGTGAAATGGCTGTAAACAGTCTTTCATCAGACACACTTCAAGGGATTATCAGTACTTGGACCTCCTATAATCAAATACTGCTGAATGATCTTTAACCACCATTCCTTTCATCTCCTGCAAGTTGGATTTCTTTTTTTTATTTCTTTCCCCCATGCCCCAGTTAATAAGAATGGCGCCATGTATCTCTCCTGTATCTTAATTCTGGAGATCGTGATGTTTTGTTTCTTCAAGTCATTACTCCAGATTGCTTTAATGCCTCCAGATTCGACATGCTCTTTGGAAAACAATTTCTTCCTTGCCAAAATGACACTCCTGACTTATGTGTGAAGCTCATGAGATAGATTCCATTGTACAGTTCTTTTTGGGAAACTCAAGCAGTTTGTCTTCACAGGGATGAGGGTTGCTACCCAGTAAGTGTGTCCAAATTGCAGCATTAGTGCTTTGTGGAATGTGCTTTGAGATCTTATGTGTCTTCACAATCATCCCATGAGGTAGACTGCTTGTAAACATGAGAGAGCGCCTTTCCTCCATATACTATACTTCATCTTTAAGGTTTGCTGAAAACGACTTACCAGTCCTTCCATATGTGTTAGACGGCAGCCACAACTAAAAGAAAATTAAAAGCTTTTTCAAAGGTGCCCCCCAAGCTTTGGAATCAGTGTCCCTGTACAGCAGTCACTCTCTGCCAGTGTTTCTCTGCAATTTCAGAAAGGGATCTCTCCTAGCTGGAGACACGAGAAATTGAACATGGGGTTTTCTGCAAGCAGATGTTCCATCGCGGCCTTTCTTCATAATTTACAACATGTACTGCTTCTCTCACTTCAATGGGGATGGAGGAATTTCTCAACTTTGGTTCCTCTCAGTCTCTCTCTCTCTCTCTCTCCAATCTTACCTTCGGTTCTCTACATTTCCCATCAGTTTGTGAATTCTGCCTCCCCCAGCAAAAAAAAAAAAAAAAAAAAGAACCCTCATGAAAATTAACCAGTATTTTTGTGAATTTATGCAGAAAATTGTATGCAATTTGGCCTAACACCATTTTTGCAAAGCAGTGCTCCCTAATACAACACATTTTTTTGTAATTTATTTTCCTTATTATATGCATTTAACTATGAACTGAAGCAAATCTGCCCCCCTCCATCTCTGCACTTCAGCAGCACTCTGATGGCAGGTTAGGATGCATATCCAACATTGAAAACGCCAGTCTGAATTCCCCGCACTGGGAATTGTTTGGGGATTTTCTCCCCTCCTCCCTAATTCTCACACTCTGTCTGAATGATCAAAAGCCTTTGCCACAGGCTCCCCAGTATCTTTTGCTCTACCTCCTTCAACATTTGAGGACATTATTCATCTGAGCCCTGGTGCTTTGTCAACTTTTAACAGTACTAATTGCCTAATTATCTGCTCCGCTGCAATAGTAGAGTTTGAACAATTTTGCAGTCCTTCTTTCCCTGAAGGAAGGTCTATCCCCATCTTTGGAATGATGCATTTGATTCCCCCCCCCCTTTTCACTACTTCTCTTCTCCTCCCGCTTCGCAGATGGCTTTTTGGAATGAAATAAAGGGGATGCAAAAATTCCAAGAGTGCAAATGCATGGTCTGGAGTTCATCAGCCTTCACTGGAATCTTGCCCGACCTTTGGCACACAGTGCTCTGAGAGCTACATAGAGAACAGTGGATTGTCTTCTTAATCCCTCTGTTGAGTCATAGGGCAATAATCCCATTCCTCAGAGTTAACGTCCCATCTCAGACGGGAAGTGCTCTTTCCTCTCCACTGGAAGGGCCATTCTTGTACCATGAGATCATTACTTAGGCAAGTCCACCTGAAGAGGCAGCCTAAAGAAAATGGGGTTGGCCATTATTAGTCTACTTAAAAAAATAATTGTTGACCTATTTCCTTTAATAAAATATGTTGGCTTTAAGCAAGACGAACAGCACAGAAGACTTCCAACTAATCCCTTTGGCTCAGACCTTAGGACTACCAAACTCCTCCAGTGGGAGTATGTTGTTTTTTTCCAGACCTCCAAATTCCATGCAGAATCAACACATGGACAGGGTTTCTTGTTCCTGTAGTTAGCCCCAGACAGACACCAAAGCCAGGAAGACCTCAACAAAAGAACACAAGAGGTATATAATTAAGAGTAACGTAGCAAACAAAGCCCCCGGGAAGTCTTGCTCTGTGTAATTAGGAGACATCAACTTTCTAAAACAGGAAAGAAAGCAAAGACAGTGTCTGGTGGATTAGACAAGCTCAAATTCATCTCACCTTCTGTTCTGCTTGGAGCAAAATAGGCCAGAGGAGGTAATACAAACAGCCAGCATAACCTTGTGGAAACCGATCTCTTCAGTGGCCCTTATTGGTTGGAAAGATCAGCCGAGGGAGTTCCCCTTCTCTCCGCTTCTGATGTCATCACACAGCAAATCTTGCTCTGGCTTCTTTTGGTTTAAAAGTTTGTCAGAGTCTCCTGACAATAGCAGAGGAAATTGTGAGATCATAGAATTGTAGCCCCAGACAGACACCAAAGCCAGAGAGACCTCAACAAAAGAACACAGAAGTATATAATTAAGATGACCACCAAGTGACATCTAGTCTAACTAGTCTAGTTCTTCACTAGACTAGTTAGAAAAGGCTCCTAGTTCTTGTCTATCAATTTTTGCATTTCCTACAATAAACAATTTTATTATTTTTCAACCACAAGCATCTTTCTGTTGATGATTGCAGCAGGTAAAGTCTACTCTCGAACCTTAATTCAGGAGCCAGATGCTGTTCACACTGCTTAGCAAATAACTTTAATGGGCAGTTGGGCTCAATAATAGCACCCACTTTCAACAGTATGGAACAGAGCAAAGCAATCTTCAGCCTCATGGTGCCCTCCAGATGTTTTGGGCTTCCTATCAGCCTTGCAGGCAGGCAGGTGATAGGAATTGTAGCCCAACACACCTGGAGGGCACCAGGTCATGGAAGGACAGAGCAGAGTTTCTTTTCATCCACAAGGAGAGGTAGAAAGGGAAAGAAAAGACAGGAGGACAAACAGGTCAAGTGGAAAGCAATCACCTATAGATTCTCTTCCGCGCCTAATAACAAGCTCATGAGAGCTTTGCTGCCATGGTTCCATCCCCATCACAGGTTGTCAGTCGGATCACCTTTCACTTCAGATTCATTACAGCCTTGGTGAAAACAGAGGAAAGCCACGAAGCAGAAAGGGGCGCCAGTCATCCTGCCACCTTTCATATTTTCAGCTCTGTAACCCACTTAGCAGGGAAGGATGGAGAGAGAATGAAGCTGATGGGCTGACCTCATGCTCTGATTGACCTGCATCAAAGCTTTTGCTGCTCAACTGCACCATGAAAGAAAGTTGTGTCCTGCATCGGATGGATACAGACAGACCTGCTCAGATCAGATTTCCCTACCTTGAGTCCAAATCAAATCAAGCAGGGAGCCAAGGAATAAAATATGTCGCCCATACTTCTCAGGTATAGTATTTGCATGACAGATGCTTTTGGCTTATTGTAATAAACAATTTCATGGTCACTTGTTAAAGGGACCCCATTAAAATTATTTCTTTAGTGCTGTATGGATGAACCCACCTGGTTTGTAGGAACGTATGGAGCTGTGTTATACTAAGGAAGATCATTGGTCCCTCTATCTTAGTATGGACTAAACTGACTGTCAGTGGATTCAGGCAGGACCCTCTTTTGAACCCACCTGGAGATGCTATGGCTTGCACCTGGGGGCTTCTGCATGCAACATAAATGTTCCACCACTGAGCTATGGCCCTTTCCTACACTTTCCAAATATTCAATCTCAAACGCAGCTATCCTCCTAAATTCACACTTTCCTGAATTTTGCAATGCATTCTCCCCAACCAAAAAATGCATATGGAGAAGTGCCTATTGGAGAAACATGTGCCTGGACAGAGTGAAGCCAGGGGGACCACCGATGGAGGTCAGCAGCAGACATCCAAATCAGAGGTGCCCAGGAAAACAAAGGTCCATGTCTGTTTCTCCATCTTCATCACATTTTCTGTTTGCAGAAATCAACAGCTGAAACTTCCATGGTGCTGCAACTCACTAATAACTGCACATCAAGATGCTGTTAAATGTCTAGGGACAGAGGATGGTAAAATACCTTGGTAGCCTGCTCCCAATCTAACAGGACAATTGAAACCCAAGATCTACTAGGTTGAGGGAGTCTGGGTTGCGCTTTCCCAAATGAAGTAGGGCTCAGCTAGTGCCACTCCATTGTAAGTCCCCCACAAAAGAGCTGTTGCCAGAGAGTGGTGGGGCAGGACAGGGCAAGGAGATGTCTATTCAAAACCTCATTCAGCTCAGTCATATGCCCAGGACCCAGTCCTCAAAACTTGGGAGCCACACTCATCACAGCTCTCCCCAAGGCTCATGAATGGAATTTGGAATGGGGAAACAGGTGTCATTGTAAATCACACTGGTGCAAGTTACACTGATCTTCCTATAGTGAGGATTGGGACCATAGTGACACACTAACCCAGGCTTCCTCAACCTTGGCCCTCCAAATGTTTTTGGCCTACAACTCCCATGATCCCTAGCTAGCAGGACCAGTGGTCAGGGGTGCTGGGAATTGTAGTCTCAAAACATCTGGAGGACTAAGGTTGAAGAAGCCTGCACTAACCATTTTGGTGCACGGGAACCTTCATATATCATGACTGGCTGCCTGAGAGTTTATCCCATCACATGTGCTGAGCTCAGGCATTGAAAGGATACAGCAGCTGCCTGAAGTGCGACATTGGGCCCAAATCAAGGTTGCTTCTGAAATTCTCATCCACAATTCCCCCATCCCCTGCTTTTGGAGTTCTGAAGTACTTCTTATATCTAAAGTAGAACAAATACAATTGCAAGGGCTGCCCCCCACCGCTGCTGCCCCACAGGTGGCACTGTGCCTGTGTAGCATCCTATGAAACACCGGCAACAACACCGGCTTCCGCTGAATTCTCACCAGTGGCAGAGCGTGACTCCAACACGCCCGTGGTAGGGGACGGGCACCCGGCCATGCAAGGGGGTGAGGCAAGCGGCAGAGAACAAAGGCATCGCACAGTCAACCCCCACTGCCTCTTGAGCGACCCCAGCCCTGTCACCTGGCTCGGTTGCTTTGCTTGTGTTTTGAAAGACACTTGCTGCTGCAGGGCGCCTGTTTGTGCATATTGTGTTTTCCTGCAGAAGGTTCCACTTCCAAGTTCGCCCCGCCCCACATCTCCAGTGGGACAGAGTCAGGCTTTGCCCCCCCAGCCCCCAAGCCGGTGCCAGCTGCCCCCAGTTCAGGATGGTAGTGCCGGGAGGCGGGCACACAGCATGCTCAGAGCCGAACACCGGCACCGGGGAAACGTAGAGCCTGCCTCCCAGCTGGTTGGCCATTTTGTCACCCCCCTCATTGATGACACCAAGAGTGGCCCGCACCCCCCCACACACACACTCCCCTTCCTACGCCACTGATTCTCATGAGTTCTCATGTGTTCCACGAAATCTCACGATATCTCATGAGAAACTGCTGCCACTGCCACTTCTCTACTGAGCGGTGGTGAAAGTGAAGTGAGTGGCCCTTCTTGGTCTTCTACCACTTGAGGTGGGTGCCTCACCTTGCCTCATCAGTGGGATGGGCCTGTATATTAGGGGTCCTCTATTGTTTCAATAAAATCCCCACACATGAACAGTTTTGAAACAGAACCCTGTACACGTGAAGTTTGCCATGGCTTCCAGTTCCTCCAGCATTTCGTAGCCTGGTGCTTTCCAGATGCAATTGGACTTCAATTCCCATCAGCCTCAGTAAGCATCAGCGATGTTCAGGGATGATGGGAGCTGTAGTCACATGACATCTGAGAGGCACCAAGTTGTGAGGGAAGTAGCTTTAAATCATTTCTTCAACCTTTGGGGCCTGACCAAAGACTAAACAATATGTGAAGTTCATATCTAGGACAAAGAGGAAGACTCGTTTTTTGAAGAAAAGATAAGAAGAGGAGGAGGAGAAATGTCCAGATGATTTTAAGCAGCATGGTTTAATAAGGAGGGAGAAGAGTAGGAGGGGAACCAAAGCAAATTTAATTATACATCTAACAAGAATAAACAGAAATCTGCTTTCAGCAAACATAACCCAGTTCTTCAAAGAAACAAAAAAGCAGCTGTAATTATTTAAGGCTTTTATCTCTTCAGGATACCAAGCATCAGATAAATCTCCCTTCTCAATGCTTAACATCTTTCTTTCCCCAAATGGAAACTCTTCGGCACTTTTGTGCTACATTTTAGGATGCATTTGGAGGGAAAAGAAAGAGAGAAATCTGATAGCTGTGGTTTAAACTAGTCCAGCCATGACTGCTGTGTTAATTCTGTTTCATGCTTGTGAGTATGTTTGTTAAGGTCACATGCATACTGCTACACGCCACCCTAATCTCCACCAGTGGCGTGAGATTCCAGGCAGTTCCAGGCACTTACCCAGAGTAGTGTATCCTTTGGGAAGATGGGTGCTCAGTGGAGGCTAGCGTCTTTAAGAAATGTGATTTATTAACACATATACAGTGGTACCTTGTGTTAAGAACTGACAGTGGTACCTCGGGTTAAGTACTTAATTCGTTCTGGAGGTCTGTTCTTAACCTGAAACTGTTCTTAACTTGAGGTACCACTTTAGCTAATGGGGCCGCACGATTTCTGTTCTTATCCTGAAGCAAAGTTCTTAACCTGAAGCACTATTTCTGGGTTAGCGGAGTGTGTAACCTGAAGCATATGTAACCTGAAGCGTATGTAACCCGAGGTACCACTATAATTCGTTCAGGAGGTCCGTTCTTAACATGAAACTGTTCTTAACCTGAAGCACCACTTTAGCTAATGGGGCCTCCCGCTGCTGTCGCCCCTCTGGAGCACAATTTCTGTTCTCATTCTGAAGCAAATTTCTTAACTTGAGGTACTATTTCTTGGTTAGTGGAGTCTGTAACCTGAAGCTTATGTAACCTGAGGTACCACTGTATACACCTGGAAGTCTGCAATGGAGGGGGTGCAAAACTTATAATTCAAGGGTGTCTCTCATTGCCCATCTCATACCTTCAGCAAATTTGGATCCATAGCAGCAGTCAGTAATGGATCCTGGTCTCTAGGTGCAGCCTTCTCCAGCTAGCGCCATGATGGTTTTGACCTCCAGTTGCCACATTGAGTTCTGGTCTGCCCAGCAGCTCATGAAGGACTGGCCTTCCCACACACCCCTTCTTCTTCGCAGCACACCTCTACAAAGAAGCCCATGTCTCTTGTAAAATATGACATTTCCCCCCCCTTCACCTCACACCTCTCCCCATCACCTTGGCAACCTGCCTAGGCATGCGTTAGAGCACTGAGACACCTGTTCACCTGAATGCCTTGTAACCTGATTCATGTGTCGAATTGACCTGTGCATTAAAACCTTTGGCAAAAAATGAGTTGGGAGACTGAGTATTGCATCCACCACTGAGGGCCAGGACAGATTGTTCTAGTTGTAAACCATTTAGAAGCTTGGGGGGGCACTTAGCAGTATATAGAAATCAATGAATTATGATAAGAATTCCAATTTTTTGGGTGTGTTCTAGTAGTAGCTGGGAGGTGGGGAAGCTGCTAGAGGCAGGAAAATATGAAAGGGCCTTATGCCAAGTCACAGAATGTCAGGCTTGAGGGATTCATCCCCCTCCCCCCGATGGCACCAAGAGGCAGGGAGGAAACAAGAAAGTTCTGACATATGATTCATTCAGTCATCACGGTAAAAGACAAAGAATTCTGGTCATTCCTCCATAATGGAGTTGCTCTCACTAGGCTCCTCCTCCTTCCCCCTCTAGCAACAACACCTGCTTCTTCGGCATCTGTCTATGGACAATTGTCTCTGGGCTCTTTGTTCTTGCACCCTTAACAAACATGTTTTGGGAGAAGGAGGGTTGGGTATGTTGTCCAGTGACATGTTAGCTAGCTGCTCTGCCTCCCCTTGTGCTAGTCCCGAGGGTCAACTGTGTGGTGAGGTCTGAGTCCAGTCCGAGGTTGAGGGTCTGGTATGGAGGCTGTCCATCAAAGGTGAAGTGGGGTCCAAGGCAGGGAGACAGGTGAGGTCAGGAACTCTGGCAGAGGCACAGGACAGGGTGCAGGCAGGAACAGGCTAGCAACAACGTTGCTCCAACAACCTGGGACTGGGGTTGACTGGCTTTTGACTGACTGGGGTTGACTGGCATAGGGTGGCCCCGGTCCACAGGTGACACGCCTCTCCTGGCCTCAAGGCGAGCACTCCTCCTGCAGGAACTTAGTTCCCTCTGCCTCTCTGCCCTGAGCCTCTGCAGCTCAGGAGAAGCTGGAGGGTTACTGGACCCAGAGGCAACCTCTTCTTCCCCTGATGGGGCTGAGAGTGGAGCACCTGCAGGCAATGGGTCCTCCATGTCCTCAGGGGCCAGAGCAGACTCAGCTGGCGCCTGCACCTGAGGATCCAGCACAGGTAAGGACCCTTCAGTCTCAGGCCCCAGCCCCGGCTCAGCTGGTTCTGGAGGTGGGGACTCCTGTGCAGGCTGGGATTCCTCAGGTTCAGCTTCTGAGTCCGAATCCCAGGCCATCACACCCTTCCTCTTCCTCCTAACAAAGCATAACTCTGCTGTTCACCTGTCTCTGAGCTGCTATATTCTTCAAAGCCCTGCTGAAATTTGAGACTGCCTCCCTCCTCTCTGGAAGCTACAGGAGAAGGTGTGGGAGACCTCCACCATTCCTCCTCCTCTTCAGTCCATTCCCTGACACAGAATCATAGACCTGTAAAGTCAAAAAAGACCTTGAGGATCATCTAATTCAATGCAGGAATGTGCAGCTGTCCCATACAGGGGTTGAATCTGCAACCTTGGAGTTTTCAGCCCCATGCTCTTCTAACTGATCTATCCAGGCAGACCACTGCCTAATCTAGCATTGTCTTCTCTGTCCAGCGGGAGCTGTCCAGAATTTCAGAGATGGGGCATGTCTAGCCCTACCTGGAGATGCCAGGGATGAAACCTGGGACAATTTGTAGGCAGAGCACGTGCTCTACCACTGAGTCAAGGCACCAGTGTGGTGTAGTGGTTAAGAGCGGTAGTCTCGTAATCTGGGGAACCGGGTTCGCGTCTCCACTCCTCCACATGCAGCTGCTGGGTCACCTTGGGCCAGTCACACTTCTCTGAAGTCTCTCAGCCCCACTCACCTCACAGAGTGTTTGTTGTGGGGGAGGAAGGGAAAGGAGAATGTTAGCCGCTTTGAGACTCCTTAAAGGGAGTGAAAGGCGGGATATCAAATCCAAACTCTTCTTCTTCTTCTCAAATCTATGTTGTCTGTTGCTGTTCTCTGTTGGGGGATGATAATCTCCTATAAGTGCGTATTATTTTGACACCTTTGTTGATGTTTTGTACTGTTAAGCGGGCCTTTTAATGGTCCCGTGCTGACCTTTGGTTTTTAAGCAAATCAATGACAGGCTGTTAAATGGTGCAGAGTTATGCAAAAGAGCTGGGGAATTTCACATTCCTCTTCAGGCATGACAGATGGCAGTTCGGTGACAACACAACCGATGCAACAAATTACACAAAGAAGTGACATAACCCCCAATTTCAGGAATACCAAACAGTGAATGAGATGCACCGGCATGCCAAGTAGGAGATTACACATTCCACAACAATCAAAGAAGCAGCAGACGTCTCTGGAGATGGGAGAAGGCAAACACAACAAGTCAACGGCGGAGCAAATTTTGGATTTTCAGCCTATGCTCCAATCCTTCTTTCGCTTTCCAAGTTGGCCACCAATTTTGAGGGCATTAAATGAGGATTAGACAAATTCATGGTGGATAAGACCATCCATGGCTACTTACCCTGATGGCTACATTGTGCCTCTACGGCTTGAGGTAGTAATGCTTCTGCATGCTAGTTGCTGGAAACCACAGGAGGGGAGAGGGATTTTGTCCTAAGAGCCTGCCAACAGGCTTCCCATAGGCATCCGCCTGGCCAAGGTGAGAAAAGGATGCTGGACTTGGTAGGCCACTGGCTGGATGCAGCAGTTCTCTTCTTCTTCTTATATCCCATTGAAATGTACAGTGGCACCTCTAGTTACATACACTTCAAGTTACAGACTCCGCTAACCCAGAAATAGTACCTCGGGTTAAGAACTTTACCTCAGGATGAGAACAGAAATCGCACCGTGGCAGGAGCAGGAGGTCCCATTAGTTAAAGTGGTACCTCAGGTTAAGAACTGTTTCAGGTTAAGAACGGACCTCCAGAACGAATTAAGTACTTAACCCGAGGTACCACTGTACTTGGATTCAAGAGTGGATTTCATGCTCTTTATTCAGCTCATAGTGGTGAGGAGGAAAGGAAGTTCCCCCGGAATGTCTGCTTTATATACATTGTTTACACAATGGGCCCCATGTGATTGGCTAATTCCGGGATTCTCCTGTAGGCCAATCAGGTCACGGATTCACTTCCACCTGGAGCTGGATTGGGTGGCTCCTGTGGACCAATCAGACTGCTGCATTATGGAGCCCATTGTTCTAGGACCAATCAGACTGCTGCATTTTGGATCCTATTGTTCTAGGACCAATCAGACTGCTGCATTCTGAATCCTATTGTTCTAGGACCAATCAGACTGCTGCATTCTGAATCCTATTGTTCTAGGACCAATCAGACTGCTGCATTTTGGATCCTATTCAGCTCAGTACATAACACCAATCCATCCTCCTTGTGTAGCTAGCGGTAGAATCTAGACTAACTTAGCCTCTGCAATTGGTCAGGGAACCAAGGGTCACTTGCTCTGTTCAGTGGTGGCCAGTGCCCATTGGGACTGGTAGGGTAGAAAACTGGGAGGCCAACACTAGATGGAGCCAGAGCAGGCAGAGACAAATAATTCTAATTCCATCCCATTATTCCTCCCTACAGAGTTCTCCAAGACCGACACAGGGACTGTGGGGAAGAAGCCAACAGTCTGGACTGGTTGTAACTAGGAAAGCAGGCAGGTGGGGACAGCCATGAAGCTCACTGGGTGGCCTTGGGCCAGGCACTGTCTCTCAGCCAGACCTCCCTCACAGGGTTGTTGGGAGGACAAAATGCATGAACATCACCTTGAGCTCTTTGGAAGAAAAGGTGGTATATTAATGCAATAAATAAGAATAACAGTTGGCAGACAATAATTATCTGAAAAGAAGGATAAATTATTATATAAATATAAAATCAACATATAACTATAGAGAGAGATGAGATGCAGATTATAAAATAATACCAGGTGCAAATATCTAGTTAAAACCCATGTCACGTCATTCATGGCCCCTTAATGACTGTACAAGACAACTAGGCAATGTGTCACTACTGGGATGTTTGAGACTCGTGGCAATTCCTTCCTTCTGCATAGATGAGATGTGCATTTTGCAATGAGAGAGAGAAGGAGGGAGGGAGAGAGAGATTACCATACATTTTGCCTTGTACTGATCAAAGAGGAAGGATGTCTGCGCCTGTAATTTGGAGCTCAGAGAGGGTATTTCGCAAGGCAACATGCAACATGCACCCATCTGCTTGTTTATTCTTGTCTGGCGTAGGCATATTCCATAAGCCATACATACATTCTATGAATTCTGTTTCAGCGCAGAGAGAAAAACTACCCAAGTGCACTAAAAAACGGGAGGGAGGAGTGATGCTTCTGAAATTCTGATAATCTCAATTTCTCCCCAGATTTTGGAGTTTAATCTGGACTGATGCTCAACAGTTTTCTCATCCTATATACATAGATTAGATTCCCATATTCTAATACATCTGCTCAGCAGAAAGCCATTTCCGAGCTTGGGAGGAGAGGGGGTTGCGGGCTACCCCCTCCCACACACGCGGGGGCTGGCCTTTTGCCCCCGCGAGAACCAGGGAATCCCCGGGCGTGCCTTTGACCCTGCCTGCCAATCGGCGGACTGGGGAGGCGTGGCCTAGCCTATTTAAGGCCAGGCACACCCGGGGACCGCCCTCTTTCCCCTTTCCAGCTGAGCGGTTTTCCCATCCCACCCACCCTTTAGGCTTAGCTAGCTATGACCTTGCTATGGACTCCGGTTGGTCGCCGCAAGGGGCCTGGTAGGAATTTTTCCAATTTGGTGCACTTCTAGCCTTTTGGTTTTTTCGCCTACCTCGTAGCAAACGTCACAACTTTCGTGGTATTGGTGGTTAGGCATTGGCAGGGGGTTGAATTGTTATGCAAATGAATGGGGGGAAGGAAGCGTTATCACCTTCCCCCAATTAAAAGGTAGTCCGGTAGAGGACTCCGGGGGGCATTGCCTTGTCCGAAACCTAGGGAGGTAAGCGCCTCTGGCACGCCCCCGAGCGGTGACACCCGTGGGATCCTAGTTGGCGTACTTCAACAGGACTCCCACGGCTTGTGGATAACCCTTCCCGGTCTCCATGCTGGGTAGTCGATAGGAGCCAATGCCTAAGGCCAATACCTTTCAATCCTGTAATCAATAAAGTTGTGGCCTTTTCATGCCCATTAACCTTAAATAATGTGTCCAGGGTCTTCATTTCACATGGGGGAGGGGACTTGCCACGCAAGAAGCTCTCCTGGAGCATCAAATAGGTTAAAAATTGGAGCAGCCCCTGGAATAGCCTTTTGGGTGGTGGTGGCTGTGTGTTTGTGAAATGACTGCATCTCACTGTATTAAGGTAAAAACACACCTTTTGGGGGGCTGGGCGTTTATTGGCTGATAAGTCATTTTCATTGTGTTTTCAATTCTTTAAAGATGTTACATTCATGTGGAATGGTACTCTCAGAAGTGTTGCTGATGCACTTTGCTTTTTATGCTAACCCCATACAGAGCAACTTAAAACATCTGAATGAGGGTCTTCCCCAATATCAACCACCTGAAACCTTGTCATTGGCAGGGGAGGCCTTATTGACCCCTGGACGCTGCCCAGTTGATGTTGACCTACAACAGGACCTTTTCAGTGGCAGCACCCTGTTTGTGTAATGTCCTCCTTTGTTACTGACTTTCAGAAGGAATTTAAAAAATTTATGCAGGCAACTCAGTAAATAGGAAAATGTGGTTGTTTCTCTTTTTAGAATGTTGTCAATGAAAACGTTATTGATATGTTCGCCGCTCTGGGCTCCTTTGGAAGGAAAGGTATGATTTAAATTGAATGAATGAATGAATGAATGAATGAAATACGGTATGTTGCAGTAATCCAATTGCAAGATTACCATTGAGGTTACACTGTGGCCTCTAGACCAGCATCTTGGTCACTCAAGGGTCATGATGACATCAAGTTAAGTATATGCTTAATTCTCCCAATGAAGTCTATAAATGGATTAGAGCACATCAACATATTTTTGCATGGTATACCAGGGATTTTCTTCTGTAACATTAGCCAACGTAAATTATTTCCGGAAAAGAAGAAAGTGACGCTTTCGTGCTATGCTTAACAAAAAAGATTGTTTCTCTTATTCTCCCTCCCTCCCTCCCTCCCTCCCTCCCTCCCTCCCTCCCTCCCTCCCTCCCTCCCTTTCTTGCATTTTTGTTTCCTGATTTTCTTTTATGCATTCAGATGACATAAAGGTCTCACACAGAAATGGGGACTTGATTTACTAAAATCTTTTTTTCTTTTAGTTAAAAAAAAAAGCATTTGTGTACCCAAAATAATTTATGACTGCAAGTGAGCTATTTCAGAGTAAAAAGCACTGAGGTGGGGAATATCAATTTGTTTTCTTAAAAACAAATTATGTGTACACAAAACAGTAAATTCTGAAGGAGCCAATATGAAGCTCACATCTTAAAGAAGGATGTGTGTGTGCGCGCAGAGGGAGGAGGGAGATAACTTGAGACAGCTAGTCTGTCTGCATATTTAGGCATAGGGTTCCCACCCTCCGCCTCCCCATTTGTCATCAGTCACAGCCTATTTTGGTTCCTCTGAACCATAACAGAGCTTCAGCTGTCATATTGATTTGGATATGGGACAGATGAAAATTGCTATGCACCGAAAGTTATTGGAACTGACCTCCCTGACCTGTTATTTAGCAGGAAATGGTTCAAGGCTGCTTTCATGCGCCTCCATCCCAAGCCCCTTCTTAAATTTCCCCATGCATCCCTAATGGAGGTGGTCTCCTACCCTGCTGATTCCAACTCCGAGTTGTTTGTTAGTCTGCTGCTCCTCCGAACGGCTGGGTGACATGTGCCTCGGACGGATTAATGCGTTACTGAAATGTAACAAATTGGCACAGCAGTGCGGCCTATAGATTTGGAAGGATAGACTCCAGTTCCAGATTATGTGCTCATGAAAGGCTAAAGCAATCAAGCAGACAGTGGTTGCCAGAAAGAAAATGTGAGGGAGGGAGAGATGATGCGCTTCCATGACAAATAGCAGATAGTGCTAAAGAGGATACCCATTTTGAGCTCTTCCTCCTGATCCGGATTGTGTGAGAGAAGGTGGCATGGTGGTAGGCACGATGGCCATCTTCAAATATCCATGGAGGATGGAACCAAGTTGTTTTCTGCTGCTCCAGAGCAGAAAACCCAAATCAATGTGTTCAAATTACAAGAAAAGAGGTTCCAACTCAATAGGTAAAGGTAAAGGGACCCCTGACCATTAGGTCCAGCCGTGACTGACTCTGGGATTGCGGCGCTCATCTGCCGGTGTACAGCTTCCGGGTCATGTGGCCAGCATGACTAAGCCGCTTCTGGCGAACCAGAGCAGCACACAGAAACGCCATTTACCTTCCCGCCAGAGTGGTACCTATTTATCTACTTGCACTTTGACGTGCTTTCGAACTGCTAGGTTGGCAGGAGCAGGGACCGAGCAACAGGAGCTCACCCCGTCGCGGGGATTCAAACCGCCAACCTTTTGATCTGCAAGTCCTAGGCTCTGTGGTTTAACCCACAGCGTGGTGTTTGACAATGGAATAGACAGCTTCAGAAGGTGGTTGGTTCTCCTTCCTTGAAATATGATTATGATTATTACTCAGCCCATCTGATTGGGTTGCCCCAGCCACTCTGGGCGGCTTCCAACATATATAAAAACATAACAAAACATTACACTTTAAAAGGTTTCCCTATACAGGGCTGCTTTAAGATGTCTTCTAAAGGTTATATAGCTACTCATCTCCTTGACATCTGAAGGGAGGAGCGTTCCACAAGATGGGTGTCACTACCGAGAAGGCCCTCTGCTTGGTTCCCTGTAGCTCAGCTTCTAGCAGTGAGGGAACCATCAGAAGACCATTGGAGCTGGACCTCAATTTCTGGGCTGAACAATGGGGGTGGAGATACTCTTCAGGCATACAGGGCCAAGGCTGTTTAGGAAGTTTGCAAACAGAGGTTGGATGGCCGTCTGCCAGGGATTCAGTAGCTGTGATCCCTACCCTGCAGGGGATGGGACGAGATGATCCTTGGTGTCCCTTCCAACTCTACAATTCTATGCCTCTGTGAATTTAAGATCAGAAAAATGAGAAGCAGTGAAAACCTGAAATCAACAGATTTGTCCTCCCCTCTGGGTGTTTGTTCATCGAAAGGAGTCTACAGTACAGAGGTCAGATTGACATCAATTTCTCTGCCCACTGTTGCCTCTGACCCTGTCCATCACTGGCACATAACCCTTGAAAGGTTGTTCTGAGAAGAATGTGGTCATTGGGCTTAAAGAGGGTTCTACTCACACACACCCCACCATCTTCCGTTAAGACAAGCGAGAGTCCATCAATAGCTCAGATGGCTAGAGCATGGCGCTGATAATGCCAAGGTTGCAGGTTTGATCCTTGTAAGGGACAGCTGCATATTCCTGCATTGCAGGGGGTTGGACTAGATGATTCCCAGGGTCCATTCGAACTCTCTGATTCTAAGAGGCATTAAAACATAGTGGAAGTGAAGCAAAGCCAGTAAGGGGTGTGGCATTGAGAGTTCTGAGGGCCAGACAGATAGGCCTAGAGGGCTCAGGATTGTAGCCTGCCTCTCCAGCGGCTTTTATGGCTCACCCATGTTGTTGGATTTCAAGTGTTAGTTGCATCATTGTGTGGTTTTCCTACGTCCTTATCTAAGAGTGCCGACTGGTTACATGGCTGACATGAGATTTGAGCTTCCTCTTCCATAGCTGATGTTCTTAACCACTCATGCCACCAGCTCCAGTGGTCTTTATACCTTGCAAAGTGAATGAAAACAGCTCCGCACCAGGAGCAAAAGTTCCAAGCAGAGTTTTGCTTCATTCTGTCTTCGAGGAAGACACTTGGAAGAAGCTCTACTTTTTTTGTGGCAGGCTCCTCAATCAAAGAAGCAGCAGCAATATTTCTAAACAAAAGTTATCGGCTACCGCTGATGGATCCATTGGTGCTCACAAACGTATCTGACCTTCATCCATTGCACCAGCAAGTTCATCATTCACCAAGATCAATGCTGTCTAAAGGGAGCCGCTAGTCTATGCATTGCCATTTGTTCTTCTTCAGATTGTCCTTTACTTATTTCTGGAATGCTTCATTCCATTTTCTGCTTTAAATTAGGGCTGTGCACCAGATTTGGCTGAAGCCCAAACCCATTTGGTGCTATTAGGAGGTTTCCAGGTCTCTGCTGGGTTGGGTGCAGACAGCCCTGGGTTACCCCAAGTTGTGCCAGGCTTCCTGGAATGATCAGGGGCTGTCTAGAGGCAGGGAGTCATTTGTGGGGTGGGTAAAATGGAACATTGACTGCATGTATGGCCTAGGGCCCTTGTACCTAGGAGACCGCCTCTCCTGGTATGTCCCACAGAGGACCTTACGGTCTTCAAATAAAAACATCTTGGAGATCCCGGGCCACATGGAGGTTAGACTGGCCTCGACCAGAGCCAGGGCTTTTTCGGTCATGGCCCCGATCTGGTGGAACACTCTGTCACAAGAGACATTTTGACATCTTTCCGCAGGGCCTGCAAGACAGAGCTGTTTCACCAGGCCTTTGGCCAAGGCACAATCTAACCCCCTCTCTCCTTCTGTAATCCTCATAGAACTCTAGCCCAATGGTTGTCATTAATTTGATTCTGAATTGATTTTAGAATATATTTCAATTAATTGACTGTGAGTTTATGTAAGCTATGCTATTTTTACTGTTGTTAGCCGCTCTGAGCCCGGTTTTGGCTGGGGCGGGATATAAATAAATTATTATTATTATTATTATTATTATTATTATTATTATTATTATTATGTGTCTGTTCCCATCAGGGGAACTCATGCACGTAGTCTACGGTTGCCATATGTCTTTCCGGACATACCTAGAATACTGCAGTCAGAAGCAAAATCTCTGAGAAAATCCAGATGTATGGCAACCCATGTCGGCAGTGTTGTTTTTGCTCAACAACTTTTGTGTCTGGATTCGGCAACTCTAATGAGCAGGAAGGTGCAATCCTGCTGTCTGCTGGGTTCTGCTTCATCAGCATCTTCCCCACACAGAATAGTGTTGACCTTTCTGCTCTCTGCAGTGTGTTCAGGAGAACACACCCTCCTGCCCCTCCCCCTCCTGATCACATGTTTAATTAGGGAGCTATTGGCCAGGCTTGCTAGGGCTGGTGGGACTGTATTTCAGCGACATATAAAAGGCTGATGGTTCCCCACCCCCGTATGAAATGCAGGTGCCATTCCAGATCATGCTCCACAGCCTGAAATCAGGGGCAGAATTTAGGGCTTCATGGGCGGTCAGCACTAAGGAGACTTGAAAGCTTTTAATCCAGGGGTGGGTGAGGAACCTTTGTTCTGCTGAGGGCTGCATTCCCTTGGAGTCATCTGTCAGGGGACTTGACTGCAAATCTTTAAGCAGGTTAGATTAAGGCAATTAATTTGTTTATGATCCTCCCGTCTCCTTTGCTGAGATGAGTAGTGGACGTTCCAAGTTGCCTTGCTCTTCCCCCTCCATTGGAGACAGAGGGAGGTCTGCTACACACACACACACACACACACACACACACACACCTGCAGAGGAACAGGAGCCAACTTCTTGTGGTGTGATTTCACAACTGGGAACTCCATTTGAATAAGGCAGCCATGTAGTTGGAACAATTATGTGAGCCTTTCCCATCTAGCCAGCAATCTGCTGGGAGGGAGGTTTGCGAATGGCTGGGAAAACCAATGAGGTTGGCTCCACTCATGTGATTGCTTAATCCGTAGATATTCCCAGGCATTGTAGAATTGCACTGTGGTAAAGTGGTTCCTTCCCCAATATAGGTGTTTAGGATGGGCGAGGGAGAGAGAGGGAGAAGAAGAAGCTATAGGAAAAATTCATAGTTCTCAAAGTTTGCCTTCCACAACACCTGTGGTCTGTCTGCTTGGTTATTAGCTCTGTTCACAAATATGGTTGTGGTCAGTATGCACAATAGGATGAGAACATAAAAAGTGCCCTGCTGGATCAGGCCTATGTCCTTCTAGTCCAGTTGTCGAGGTTCAGGGAATCCTATCCTTCCCCTGGTAGCAGCCAAAAAAGCAGATAAACACGAAGAGTCCTTAACACGTAATTTATTCAGTATTCACAGAGAGAGACAAAGGAATGTAGTTCCTATTCAATAATGGCATTGCTCCAAGTAAAGTCCAACCCCCTCCTTCTCTCTTATCCTGCGTCATCCCTACGCCGGCTGATCTGGGCTTTCTTCCTCTGAGCTTTCTGTTCTACTACTTTCAATGCATACCTAGTCCTGGGGGAAGGAGGGCTCAGGAATGCTTTCCAAAGACACTGAGTTGGTCAGCTGTCTCTCCCCCAGTGTTTCTTCTTCCTGCTGTTCCTCTCCCAATATCTCTCAGCTTTCCCCCTCTGCAGTCTCTGAACTATGCCCTTCTGCAAACCACTGTTCTAAATCTATACTGTCCTCCTGTTTTAGGGAAGGTTCAGGAGAGGGGAGGGGTGGTCCCCACCATTCCTCCTCAGTCCAGCCCCTGACACCAGCATCCTGTACTCACAGCAACCAACCAGATGTCTATGGGAAGCATGCAACTAAGACTCTGGCACAAGAACACTCTCCCATTGTAGCTAGTAGCCAATGATAGCCTTATCCCCCAAGATCCTCTTTTAAAGCCATCGAAGCTGGTTGCAAGAGTTAGCTCAAGCACTGGGACCTGCCCTATATTTTCCTCTGTGAAGACAGATGCAAAGAGGGGCAATCAAGGAAGCAAGATGCCATTGTTTCAATTGCACATCAGAATGTAAAAAGAGCCCTGCTCCCAGTTAAAGGAAAACTTCATTGGCACATTGCGTAACAACACGCAAACCGAAACACAACTATCTCTCGGAATCTGCAGTTCCCTGAATATTGCAGTGCTCTTCTCTTACCAATCAATGCGTACAAGAATGCATTTGCTGGGATAAAATGGGCATAAACTTGATATACTGATGAAAATAATACGAAAAGTGTGTAGTATTAGGGAAGATTACTTTGCCAAAAAGTGTATAGTTGTGGGGGGTGGGGTGGCTTCCAAAAATGTGCAAATTATGATAAATTCAAATGTTGATGAATTTTCTTGAGGGCTCTAAAATAAGCAAAGGAATAAGGAAATCTCAAACTGATGTGGAATTGCAGAGAACTAAATTTAAGACTGGGAAAATGTAAAATTGAAAGACACTGAAACAGACACATTCGCCCATCCCTAGTTGGGAGTCACATGCTGATTATGGGTAGGGTCAAACCCCCAAAGGGTTGGGAATACTCCCTTTCCCTCTCTCTTTATGTCACCCTCTTCTTCTTTTCAACCCCTCATTTCTCATGCACTGCCCCCCTCTTTCTGCAACCCCCTTTCTCTCCCCCTCTTCTTCCCTCCCAGAGAAGAGGCAACTCTCTTTTGCAAGGAGTATGAACTGATCACTTAAAGGGTTTTTTTTTTGTGTGTGTGTGTGTTTTAAGGTCAAGGGATACCCACATTAGACTGGGAGTTTCAGGCTGACCACCTCTGGAGTAAAATAATAATTTGTGTGCAAATAGTATGGCATGGGATATTGCTTTAAAACCATATGCACATAAGTTCTGGACATCTTCCATTTTGCAATATTCCTGCACACCAGCTCTGTTCAGACACCTTTAGCTGGATGCATGGGAGTCAGGAGGAGAGTAGTAGTCATTACCTAGGGCCACCCTTGTGAGCAAATGGGAGGTTTCAGTTGATTTTGGTTGAATGAAATTAGGCTTGGTTCATCTGCAAAGAAACTGGGCGCAACCATGCTAAAGCATTCCCCGTTCATGTAACAATATAGTTGATGCTTTCTTGCAGCTCAGTCATCCATGCAGCCAGCTGTCGATGGGTGAGTTCTTGGAAAGACGGATTCCTTCTTTTTGTTGAAGGGTATAGCACAAGGTCACCCAGCTTAAACATTAACTAGGGCTTTGGGATCCTCACAGCAGGATTTCTAAATATGATATTTAATTTCCCCTCCTCTCCTTGGTGCCATTTACTGTTCCATAGCTACAGCTGCTAACAGTCTGTGTTTTATTCCTCAGGTGACTAGGGTTGGATTGAAAGTCAAAGACTACCCTGGGGCTCTGAGCAAATGCAATCACTTGGCTTGATCTAGATGCTATTACCCATTCTTCCACACATGTGAAACATCACCCTGAACTTTCGAACCCAGGAATCTATGACACGGGACAAAAGTAGACATGCTGTCAAGTTTTCTGGGGGAGGGAATCTCCCGCTTCCAGTATCCTCTGGTTTATGTTGTTGTTGTTGTTATTTATATCCCACACAAGGACTTGAGGCGGCTTACAGATGAAAATGCAGAAGCATAGATAAAATAGAAAAAGTGAAAAACATAGGAAAGATTAAAAAGAGATTAAAAACCAATAGAATTAAAACAATATGTCAAAAGCTCTATTAAAATTACAGCTAATGACAACAATAAAAACATCACAGCACCCGCCCTTAACTTAAAAATGGCTTAAACAGAACTTCACCTGCTGGCAGGACAGCAACAATGGAGCCATTCTAACTTCTCTAGGAAGAGAGTTCCAAAGTCTGGAAGCAGCCACTAAGAAGGTCCTCTTCTACATCTGTGCCTGTGCCTGTGATTCCAAATGAACTAATTAAGATGTAGGGAACTGTTCTGTGAAACGGGGAACATGACAGCGCCAGAGGATGGGGCAGTAGAGGCAAAAGTAGCCAAAGCAATGAATGCAAATTTCACAGCCCTTTTTATTCCTTTTTATTAAATTATTTCAGCATATAGCAACATCATACAGATAAATAAATATCGCACCCTAACCCAGAACATGGCATTTAGGCCACACGTACAAAATAACAACCAAATAGCATTAAGTTCTTATCTCAGACAACTGGTTGTATAGGAGGCGACCAACAGTTTCAGTTAACCAAAAAGTTCTATAAAGTGGGAGGACTCCTCTATGTCCGCTTTGAGCAATGTATATGATAAAGCCGAGCCATTCAGTTACAAAGGAGTCCTCGTGCTTCAGGCACCGTGCCAATTTCATTTTATAATGTTTCAACAAGTGCTGTTTGCCATACTTTGCGGTACCAGTTTATCAGAGAAGCACCCTCTAAGTTCTTCCAAGAATATCATCATTATGAGGACCAATTAATGCAAACTGATGCAAAGCAGGGCAGCGGGAGTGCAGGTGTGTGGCTTGGGGAAAGTCCTGAGGGCCAGATGGAGAGGCTTGGAAGGCCACATTTGACCTCCTCCCGAAGACCTGAGATTACCTGCTCCTGCCATAATTCCTCATTGAAGAGGAGCTCCTCCAACCGTGTGATCATTCTGATGGTCTTCCCCTTCTTTTTCCGCCTTAATAAAAGATGGTGCCCACACGCATTGAGAAGAAAGGGCTGACACATTGTGCTCCAGGCTATGTCCTACACTGGACGCTTTCCATTGAGAACTTTACTTTTTGGGATGTGCCTTTCCTTTCCTTACTCTTCCATTTTATCACACTGCTGTGGCTCTTTCAGGTGGCCTGTTTGACTGGCCACGTGTTTCCTGCAATAGGATTGAAGTTATGGCCAGGTCAGCAACCCCGACGCCTCGTACCTCCATCTCCTGTAATAACGCCTACATTTCTCTCTCCCGCCCCCGCTGTTGATTTGAGTCTGTAGTGTCTTTGGGTCAGCCAGTGTCTTGTTTCATGCCACTGAGTCCCAGTTCCAAAGGTCCCTGGGTAGCACTTTGAAATCCAAGGAAAGACAGCCATAAATTCTCAGCTTAGTACTTCAGAGCGGCCCATCCCCGCATCTTCCACTAATAGGCAGTAGCCCGCCAGCCTTACAGAGCTATAACTTCTTCTCCAGTGGAAAATTCTCCATGAGATGGAGTTGCACGCTTAACTGCCCAGCGTAATTCCCTTCTCTTCCCCCTCTCCCTCCCTCCTGCACTGGGCCCTCAATCTGAGTTATGGTATAAATACAGTTTGTAAATTAAACCCAGGGCTGGATCAATACAACTCTCCTTGCTACAGGGAAGAACTTAATAATGGGAAGGTGTTCTCATAATTGTTATGGGTCCAAGGGGCTGTTTCGCCTCGTGTAGGTGAAATATGTCGTTAAGTCCTTTTAATGATACAAGTTGAACTCTTAAGGTTTCCGTAATTGTGCCGAGATGACAACATTCTGAAAGTGTTTTATAGGGCGGGCTGCCATTTCCGAGCTGAGAAACACTTGCAAAATATTCCTCGCGCCACAGGCCAGCAACTCCAATCTGCTGTTTACTAATTTTAAGTGCCAACCGTTCCAAATCCGATTCCCGGCTGAAATAGATTTTGCCCCTGGAGCGGAAAAGTCACCTGAAGAGCACTTGTTGCTGAGGAAACAGGGAGCGAGGCAAATCTCTCTGCTTATTGGCTTTGGGGTGTGCTCAATATCACTTAACATGGAGAAGCTATCCCTTTACCTACACAAAAGAGATGCCCTCCGCTATGGATGCTGAAGAAATGTGATCTCTGCAAATGAAGACACAGAGATGTGGAGCAGGACCTAGAGAGCAATCCAAACCCAGTGAATTCATCCTAGGTGAGTTTTGGGGCCCAGAGCTATGCTGAGATTCCTCTCCTCCTCCTCCCTCCTCCTTCACCACAAGGCCTCAGTGTGGCTTACAACATTAAAACACAATATTAAAAACTGTTTAAAGCAACTTACAATCACAATAATAACATGGCTCTTACAAAGCTACACCTCAAATGTCAACATCCATGGTAAATGTTCTGAAAGACCTACATTGGTTCCCAGTATGTTTCCGAGCACAATTCAGTGTGTTGGCGCTGACCTTTAAAGCCCTAAATGGCCTCGGCCCAGTATACCTGAAGGAGCATCTCCACCCCCATTATTCAGGCTGAGGTCCAGCTCCAAGGGCCTTCTGGCGGTTCCCTCACTGCGAGAAGTGAAGTTACAGGGAATCAGGCAGAGGGCCTTCTCGGTGGTGGCGCCTGCCCTGTGGAACACCCTCCCATCAGATGTCAAGGAAATAAAGAACTATCTGACTTTTAGAAGACATCTGAAAGCAGCCCTGATTAGGGAAGTTTTTAATGTTTGATGTCTTATCATGTTTTTATTGTTCTATTGGGAGCTGCCCAGAGTGGCTGGGGAAACCCAGCCAGGTGGGCGGGGTATTATTATTATTATTATTATTATTATTATTATTATTATTATTATTAAATATTTGCTGGAAGCTGTACAATGAAGGTGCCAGGCACACCTCAGTGAAGAGGAAGACTCCCCCCATTCCCTTCATAGAACTACAATTCCCAGAGTGGTTTAACAAGCAATCCCAGGCACCTCTGAGAATTGTTCCTGATTTTTTCCCCTTCTTCACACTGTACCTCATAAACTTCTTTTCACCCTAGACCCCACAGACTATATCCCAAAGTTGCTGAACACCAGCATGCCTACCAATCAATTGCTCACTTTACCCAGGCAGTCTTATTGCACAATTCTTGAGCCTGTACATATTGGGGGTGCGTTTTTGGCAGCGTGATCTTTTCCAGCATTCTGACAGACATGTCGATTGGGTACGGAGAGGAAATGCTGAAATCCCTTTGGGGGCTAATTAATGGCTGCCCCTCAGAAAGCACTCTAGACCTAATAAATCACCTCTATTTATATTCAAGAAAAGCTTACTCTCTCTTTCTCTGGAAAGGCACAGCCTGTCCTCTTATCTCTGGGAACAAGTCATTAGGGATTTTTAAAAGCCGGGGGGAAGGGAGGGGGTGGGCAGGCAAAAAAGAAAAGAAAGAGAGCCAAGAAAGAAAAAAGTGGGTGTCAATGGGTATACTGTAATTTGGCATGTATGGCAGAAGAAGCAATGGAAAATAAAGTGAGCAGCTTGGAAGTTACAGAGCAGAAGTGAAAAGACAGCGGGCTGATTTTAGAATTACAGGCAATTACCAAGCCTCTCTGTCTGTACAATTCACTTTACATGAACAGCCTTTCTTTATCATCACAGGGGTAGCTACGTTTTCACATATTTTCTTACTGAGGGACAGCTCACACACTATAACATGGTCTCCATCAGCACTACAAATTTAAAGCGGTATCATATCACTTCAAAGAGGCATGGTTTACCCCCAAAGAATCCTGGGAACTGTAGTTTGTTAAGGATACTGAGAGTTCTTCAGAGATACCCTAGTCCTCTCACAGAGCTACAATTCTCAGAGTGGTTTAGTAGTTAATCCCTCTTCCCAGGGAATGCTGGGAATTGTAGTTCTGGGTTATCCATTAATAAAAATAACAAATTTGCCATATGTCTAGAATAATTAGGTTTGCCATATGTCTAGAATAATTTCCTTGAAAATAGCTCAAAAAATGTCCAATTTCTTTGCGAATTTGCAAAAAAAGTTCAGCAACTTTTGGCAAAACTCATAAAAGCCCAACAACTTTTGTGTCCACATTTCCAATTTTTGAAATATGGCAACCTTGCCGATCGGAAGGTCGGCAGTTCGAATCCCTGCGACGGGGTGAGCTCCCGTTGCTCGGTCCCTGCTCTTGCCAACCTAGCAGTTTGAAAGCACGTCAAAGTGCAAGTAAATAAATAGGTACCGCTCCAGCGGGAAGGTAAACAGCATTTCCGTGCGCTGCTCTGGTTTCCCAGAAGTGGCTTAGAAATACTGGCCACATGACCCGGAAGCTGTATGCCGGCTCCCTCGGCCAATAAAGCGAGATGAGCACCGCAACCCCAGAGTCGGTCATGACTGGACCTAATGGTCAGGGGTCCCTTTAACTTTACACGCCAGCACATCACACTCCCCTCTCTGTTTTGTAGACCTGAACCCAAATCGTAGACTTATGCAACCACTTCTGGCTACTTCGTAAACACACTCTGCATATCCTCTTATTCCAGGACTATATGTTGGCATTGACAAATAGGTCTGCACTGAGCTCCAGAGAACGCTGGATCTAATTAGGCTCCGGCAGTCAGGCTAGCTTCGATGTGGTAGTCTATTAAAGTGAAGGCTTCACAACAGAGGGTGTCCTCAGAATGTTAACAGCTATTCATGAGGCAGGTACGTGGCGCCATCCATATTCAAATGGAAAGTTAATAGCAATGCAAATTCATCAGAATGGGAAAGGAGCCATCAAACTTTCCTTATTTATTAATTTAACCTAATTTGTATGGACACCTCAGAATGTCAGTCCTTTGCGTGTCTCACAAAACAAAGAGCTGCTCCTTTAAGAAGTCACACCTGACCCTTCTCCCTCCCTTTCCCTTTTTCCTTGGGTGTCATGTCTTTTTAGATTTTGAGCCTGAGGGCAAGAGCCATCTGAGGAACTGTTTTCGTAAGCTGCTCTGGGAGTCCTCTTTTCTTTTCTTTCTTTCTTTCTTTCTTTCTTTCTTTCTTTCTTTCTTTCTTTCTTTCTTTCTTTCTTTCTTTCTTTGCAGCCTCCCTGGCTGCCCTCACTTCTTGATTTGAAAAAGTTCCATAGGAAGAGTTACTTCATCACATCTACCTCTGAGCTTTAAGAGAAGTGCGGGAAGCTGAGGAGGCTGGTCACTGAGCTCCCTGATTTTGTTTTTAAGGGAAGCTCTTTCTTTTACCTTTAAACACAAAACAAACTTTCCCACACTGACTTCTTCTAAGGTAAAAGGACGTCACCTCAGTGGAGGAGGGGGAAAACAATGAGCAGCTGTTGAGAGCTCAGTAGGCAGCCTCCTCAGCTTCCCACACTTACAGGAAAGACTAGCCAAGGATTTTATGGGGTTTTCAGGTGGTGCAGGCACCTGGGAAGGCTGCAGAGTCCAAAAGCATGAAGAGATTATTTGCAGAATGAAAGAAAACAATACTTCAACATTTTCAAAATTCAACAATCTGCACCCCGTTTACTGAAATATAATATTCCCTGTGATATTTTTGAGTGCAATTCAGTGATGGAGAATGGTAAAAGATGAAGAGAAGGAAGAAACCAGCAGCACAGAGAGAAGACTGCCGTTTTTGGCGTAGCACTACAGAAGAGAACTAAGATGTTCTAGGGGGAAATTCTTTTTTTAAAGAAGACTATGGGATATTCTCTTTAAAAGAGGGACATCTGGTAACTGTAAATGTAAGCCTCCTAAAGATGTCAGTCTGTCTCACTGAAAGCTGTGCACCATCCTTCTCATTTGATATCGGCTCCATTTCACTGATGCAGAAAATTAATTAGTGCATTTTATTTTCGCACTTCGTGGAGCTCAACACTGGGGGGGGGAGTAAAAAGAAAACCCAACTTCACGAATGAACAAGCACCAAATTTGCCTCTCGCTGGATGGCTTTCGATGGCTTTTGAACAATAATGATGAAATTGGCATGTTAAGGGGAGATGCTGCAATAGAATACTAGTTGGAAAGGCAGGAGATTAATTGATGCTGATGGGCATTATGATGCTGACCTTGATGAGGACATTTAGTGATGCAATTTAAGTCCTGGAGCTCCAAACTAGGGAAGTGGGAAATTCTTCTAGCCTTCTCAAAACCAACTTTTCCTTCAAGGTTCGCAAGCTACTTGATTGAGCAAGCTCTCCAAACTTGCTTTTAATTTTCCATCATTGGTTCCTGTGATTAGATTGTTTCCCTTGGACTACAACTCCCATCAGCTTCAACATGGTCAAATGTAAGGAATTATGGGAGTTGCAGTCCAGAAGCAACTGAGGGCCCAAGGTTGAGAAAGGCTTCCATTTATTCTGTTTTATTTTTATGTTTAAAAAACAAACACAAACCCCATCCTGCTTATTCCAAGGGAAGTCAAGGCAGCTAATATCAATGATTACCTAAAACATAGGAAGAATGATCCCCAAATTAAACCCAATCACACCATTATAATATAAACATGAAAGCAGAAGAAATTAAACAATTCCAAAGCAGTCATCAAATGAACTCAAAACTAAGCCAGGGAACAAATTAACCAGTCAAATGCATTTTTTAAAGCCGTACACTCTCCCCTGCTGCGCACTAGTTGAACCCTTATAACAGGGGTCAGGAACCTTAGGCCTGGGGCCAACTGTAGCCCTCCAAGCTCTTCTGTCTGTCCCTCAGAACTTTCCTCAGTCATTCTCCACACCCTCCACACTCTTATAATGTTCCTTGCTTTGTGTTGGTAGAGGTAGAGAAGAGTATGTGAGTGTGTGCATACCCTCCAACACTTTGAAGCCAAAATCTGGAACGCCATCTTCCCGATTTTTATTGCAAGAGCATGATGTCCACTTTGGTTGCCATGATCTCACACCACTGTTTCCTCCCCACAAAAGTGATTTTTCAGGCACAGTGCCCAAAATTGTGCATTGGATGGGGGCAGGGCGCTATACAAGATCAAGGTCCCAGAAAAGGCACCTTTGGGGGGAGGGGGCAAACTGCAAAATTGCATGAGATCACAACCACCAAAACGGCCATAAAACTGGGATTCCTGTTCATGAATCGGTTCAGTATTTGCAAATTGGGTTGGTTTGTGTGAAAATGCAAACAGAACAAATTTCCGCCGCTAAATCCACATTGCTCTTCTTCATGGAGGCCTTGACTTTCCTGGACCTCTCTCATGTCAAATAGAGTTCCACAGCTATTTTATGCAAACACCTGCCTTGCCTTACGCAAGGTTTAGAAAGCAAAGCAACACTTCTGCATGGTTAGGACAACCTGGGGATAGTTTTCCATGGCAATTATTGCTGGGAAATAGGCAGCTGAACAATGCCAACTCTGGCAGCATGCAGAGCGTCTTGCTGTCAAAACATCCATCCTTTTCTCAGTGGCATGTTCGGTTAGAGGGGCTAATGACTTGGCTTTCCAGTTCCCTGCGTGATTTCAGTGGGCTTGCAATTAGAGGCGAATGGAGTCATTGGCGGTGCAGTAGCCATGAAAGCCAAGGGTAGTCTCAGAGTGCCGCTCTCATTTTGCAACCTGCTCTTTCAGCACATGAGGTGGTGTGGTCAGTTTCCCAATTCAGAGATGGACTCGAGTGCAAGGGAGCCAGAGAGGGAAGGTTAGGAAGGGTTGGGTGTGAAATAAAAAGCAAGAGAGAATAATGGGTGCCATCTTTCAAGCGATTAAAGAGGGGGGAGATGAAAAGCAGTCTGATTTCACATCAAGGGTGCCTAAAAATAAGGAAAAAAGGGGGGGCAGAGCAGGGAGGGGTGGTTGCGGGAGATAACAAGATAAATGCCAGCAAGGCGCTGGTTGTTCTTCAAGAAGGATTTAAAACAGAATGTTAAAAGTAGTTGTCATGCTTTGTTTTTAACTGCTGGAGATCCCTTAATAGCTCACAGGCTCGAAAAAGCGATAAAACTGTCCATTGTTGAGGGAAATGGAAAGTCCTTTTTTTGAAAGAAAGGAAGAAAAAGCCCAAAGTTCAAAGATTTGGTTTGCGGCCATTAAAAAAATACATAATGTGCTGCTTTCTGTAGTCTTTCCAATACTTGTTTGTAAGCTTGGAGGGGGGTGGTTGGGGGGGGGAGAGGGGAGATAACAATCCTATCCTTCACTGCTGTTAGCAATGTGCTCCCTGTCATGTTTTCAGGACCATAAAAAACCCAGCCTCAAAAAAATAATTGTTGAGCTCAGCACATGGGCGAAGCAGTGGTCTGAAGGTCTACCCATTGGTTCTTCTGCTAAAGCAAAGTATTCCCCATGCTATTTCATAGAATCATAGAGCTGGAAGGGACCCTGAGGATTATCTAGGATCAACCCCCTGCAATGCAGGAATATGAAGCTGCCCCATATGGGGATCGAACCTACAACCTTGGTGTTATGAGCACCATGCTCTAATCCGGTGGTTCCCAATTAGCTAATTACTGAGGACCCCCTATTTTTCAAAAGCCAAGCCACGGACCCCCTACTTTTGAAAATTTTGAGAACTCTGTGGTAGTTACCTCTGCAATGCAATTTTTGGAACAAAATGTGGGGTAGCTCCTAATAAGCAAAGGATTTTGGGTATGCTAAAAACAGACTGGGCAGGGCGATGTCTAGTTTTCAACACTGTGATATATCAGCAGCTAAACATCGTGATATTCTAATATATCACAATGTTTGAAATTGGAGATCAGGCGTGGGGATGAGGGAAGGAGCAGCCACAGAGACCGGATGGGTGGAGGGAGAAGAGGAAGCGGGGTCACCTCCACCGTGTGGTTCAAGTGGGAGGGGATGGGGGAGGTGCCTCAAACCGCCATCGGCGGGGCAGGCAGCAGTGGCAGCCAGCAAAGATGTATGCCCACTGTGGCCACTGCTGCTTTCCTGCTGACTGAGAGAAGCTGCTCTGCCTCAGCACCAGCGAAAGGTGCCTTGAAGTGAGGGTGACCAGCTGCCCTGTTCTCTGTCAGTGTGAGGGGAAGGCAGCGCCTCACAATTGGCTGCCCTGTTTTCCCTCAGCTCCAGGGAAGGCAGGGGCGGAGGAAGGCATAGCTGTCCACTGTTCCATTTTTTAAAGGGAAATTCCCTTATTCCGAATAGGATTCCTTGCAAGAAAAGGGGAAAGTTGACAGCTATGGAGGAAGGGGGTGCAGTCGGTGCGGGTCGCCCCGGGTGTCACCACTGAGGGGGGTGACAAAATGGCGGGCGGCACTCACCGTGGGGCCTGCAGCATGCCCAAGCCACGCGTCTCTCCTGGGAGAGACACAGCGGCTTGGGCATGCACAGGCTCTGTGTTGCCCAAACGGTCTGCCTGCTGCCCCCCCCAGCTGTTGGGCGGCTGCGTGTAAGGAGGCAGGCAGACTCTAGAGGCCCCGCAGTGCCTATGGGTGGCTCACCCTGCCCTCGCTCTGCCCCTATGGGACACTTGCCCCACACCTGGGCATGCTGCCCCAGGCACCTGAGCGGAAGGGAGCCCAGATCAGCAGAGTTATCGGCTGATATCATCTTGAGATATTGGCGGTGCCTTGAAATCTGCTACCCTGTTCTCCCACACGTGAGGAGCAATATAGTGCTGTGTATTGCCAGGTCAAAATAATTATAGCAGTGTAATTTCAAAACCAATGTTGGCCAATATATTGAAAAATTGCACAGCACTAAAACAAGACTATAAAATTTGTGATATTACCATACAGAAATGACAACGATTTAGTTGAGGGGGACGCAATGGATGAGGCCATGGACCCCCTGGGTGTGTTCTACAGACCTCCAGGGGTCCCCAGACCCCTAATTGGGAACCACTGCTCTAATCAACTGTGCTATCCTGATTATTTGTATAACTTTTTTATTTTATTTTATTTTTACATTTCTACCTCTCCTTCTTTCCTCCAAGGAGCTCATGGTATCATAAATGGTTCTTCTACCTTTCTATATTCCTCTTCTTCTTTGGCGATCACTCATAGCCAAGTAAGATTGTCTTTCATGAACACGGTTTTAACAGTGAGTCTGTAAGTGAATGTGGAGGCCAATTCACAGTGGAGACATAGGTTTCTAGGTGGGAGTTGATCATGGTGAGGGTTTGCAAAACGTGCCTTCATATTGGCATGTTTCTCCTTTTCATCCTGAGTTCGAGCATCTTCAAAGCCCTTGACAACTTTGGTAAAGGCTGTTCTCCAATTTGAGTGCTCACAGGCCAGTGTTTCTCAATTGTCAGTGTTTATACTACTTTTTAAAAGATTTGTCTTGAGAGAGTCTTTAAACCTCTTGTTCACTACCAGCACTATACTTTCCAATTTTAAGTTCAGAATAGAGTACTTGTTTTGGAAGACAATAATCAGGTATCCAAACAACATGACCAGTCCAACAAAGTTGATGTTGAAGAATCATTTCTTTGACACTGGTGATCTTTGCTTCTTCCAGTACACAGGCATTAGTTCACCTGCCTTCCCAAGTGATGTGTAATTTTTTTCAGAGACACCATTGATGGAATATTTCAAGGAGTTGAAGATAGTGTTTATAAGTGGTCCATGTTTCACAAGCATAAGTAATAGCTTTGTAAGCAAGCATTTTGGTTTTCCTGCAAATGTCCTCATCCTCAAACACTCTGCACTTCAATCAGGAGAAAGCTGCACTCGCAGGTGATGCTGGATTTTGGTATCAATGATAACTGCCCAGCTAGGAGAAGTGATTGACGCTTTCCAAAGTTACACAATTGAGTTTAATTTGTGGTGCTGCAGAGGGGTTGTTTTGTGCTTGTTGGTGCAGCACTTTGGGTTTTTTTGATGTTGAGTGATACACCAAGCTTTTCGTAAGCTTCTGCAAAGATATTTAGGATGGTTTGGCGGTCATCCTCTGAGTGTGCACACACTACGTTGCCATCAGCATACTGAAGCTCTATGACGGAAGTTACAGTAACCTTACTCTTTGCTTTTAGCCTAGTCAGATTAAAGAGCTTTCCATCTGTTTGATATATGCTTTCTACTCTGGTGGCGAGTTTCCCTTTGACAAAGTGTAGGATCATGGCAATGAAAATAATAAATAAAGTTGGGGTGATAACACAACCCTGTCTAACCTGATCCCACTGTGAATGGTTCACTTTGAGATCCATTGTTATTTGTGATTGTTGCTGTCATATTATCATGGAGGAGCCGAAGGATGTTCACAAATTTATCTGGGCAGCCAATTTTCAGGACAGTCCACAGGGCATTACGATTTACAGTGTTGAAGGCCTTAGTCAGGTCAATAAATGCCATATTCAGTGGTTGGTTTTGCTCTCTGCATTTTTCTTGAAGCTGTCGAGCAGTGAAAATCATGTCCACTGTCCCCCTAGAAGGTCGAAAACCATTTTAGGATTCAGGAAGGGTAACCTCAGATATTGTCAGGAGACAGTTTGCTAAGATCCTTGCAAGAATTTTGCTGGTTGCAGCTAATAAAGAGATGCCTTGATGCAATCCATTCTGTTCTATCACGTTTTTCAAAGAGATTGATAATTTTGGAAACCCTAAAGTCTACTGGGGTTTCTTCTCTTTCTCATATTTTTCTCCCATGTTTTTTCAAGGAGCTTGTGAAGTTGTTGTGTAAGTTCAGTTCCACCCACTTTGAAGATTTTGGCAGATCCGCTGATTTTGTTGTTTTTCATTTGGTTAATAGCAACTCTCACAGATTTGGAGATACTGCAGACTCATCTCTAATTTATTATTGTGGAATTTGTGAGAGGACCTCAGCAGCTACGGGGTTGTTGCGGTTAAGGAGATGCTGGTAATGTTCTTTCCAATGCAGTGCAATAGCTTCTTTATCTTTAAGAAGTGTGGTACAGTCTGTTGAGAGTAGGGGGCATATGCCATGATTTACTGGCCCATAGATGGTCTTTGTGGCTTTAAAGAAACTCTTAGATCATGAGTACAGTCTGTTGAGAGTAGGGGGCATATGCCATGATTTACTGACCCATAGATGGTCTTTGTGGCTTTAAAGAAACTCTTAGATCATGAGTGTCGGCTAAATGCAGGATCTCTTGAGCTTTTTTTATCCATCAGGTGTTCTTTAGTTCTTTGAACCTTAGCCTTAATGTTGGCATAGGGTTTTCTTTTCTTAGTAGTGCAGTTTCTATCCCTTTGCCAGATCTGAAAGGCCTTCCTTTTCTTGTCAATAATGTGTTCAATCTCACTGTTATTCTCCACAAACCAGTCCTGGTGTTTCTCGGTTTGGTATCCAATAGTTAGTTCACAGGCTGCAATAATGGATGTTTTTAGCTTGGTTCAGTGTTTCTTGATGTTATCAGGGAATTCTGAAAGCAGATGGTCCTTAAGAGTTGTTTGGAAGCAATCCCACTTAATAGGATCTTGAAGGTGTTCATTTTGTGCCTTGGTTTCCTTCCTTGAAGCCTGCGTTGAGGTATAATCTTGATAGCCATCATGGAACGTATTAATCAGTGATCTGTCCAGCAGTCATCAGAACTCATCATAGCTTTGGTAAGGAGCACATCACAGTAATCTTATCCTCACAACCACCCTGTGAGGTAGGTCAGCCTGAGAAAATAGTGCCTGGCTCAAGTTCCCCCAGGGAGCTTCATGGCTGAGTGGAGATTTGTAGCCTGGTCTCCCAGCTACTAGTTCAACACTCTAACCACTATACTACACTGTGGAGAAAAGATGGTTACTGCATGGGGCCAGCTGCAACAGCAGTCTACCATGTCAGGGACTGGCTAGATGATGAGGAGTGGTGGGAGGTACTAGCTGGGGAACCCCCAAGGAAAGTCCTAGAGAATCAAAGCTCAGAGCCCAGGGATTGGTTGTGAGACCCTGAGGAGAGGTCAGAGGGAGAATGGGGGGAAGGAATGGTTAGATGCTGAAGAAGCAACAGGCTTTAGTGAGCAAGGGGAGCCTGTGACGGGAGCAGCTCAGACTCAGAGGCTGAAGAGTAGGGGGCAGGAGGATGGGTCTGCCTCTCCTAGTTCTGCCACAAGGTCCCCAGCTCTTGTCTCCAAGGACACTCAGGGTGATGCATAGGGTGGAAGAGAGATTACTGGTGACGTAGTTTGCGGCTGCTTGAGGAACATCTGGCAGAGAAGGAGACCTTAAGGAAATAGCAGGCAGGGACCATCAGTCCAGGTAACTGTACTACAAAGGCATGTCCTGTGGGGAGCTATTGCTGAGGTGTATGCTGTTTTCTTGAGTAAAGAATTGACTACAGGTGTGCAGCCTGGGAGTCATTTTGAACTTGCAGCTGTCCATGGAGGCACAGGTCCAAGGTAGAGGACCAAGGTATAGGGCCTTCTTGGTAGTGGCACCCGCCCTGTGGAATGCCCTCCCATCATATGTCCAAGAAATAAACAACTATCAGATTTTTGGAAGACATCTGAAGGCAGCCCTGTTTAGGGAAGCTTTTAATATTTGATGAATCATTGTATTTTAATATTCTGCTGGAAGCTGCCCAGAGTGTCTGGGGAAACCCAGCCAGATGGGCGGGGTATAAATAAATAAATAAATAAATAAATAATAATACTACCATTACACTGCTGAACTCTGCATCTTCTGTGCTGACCTGCATCTGAACAAGCTCTGACCACCCACTTCTGATTCTTAACAACTGACAAACAGTAGAGAGATATCATAGCCATCGTGGCTAGTAGCCATTGATAGCCTGCAAGATGCTGAAGCAACACTTTGGTTGGGGGTGGAACGAAGGTCTTGCTAACCCTCTTAGTTTAATTCAGGCCTTTTGGAAACTCTGGGCATAATTTGTTGAACGTTTGACATCATAACCCCAAATGGGATGAGGTTTGCCAGCATCAAGCTTAATTAGCAATGACTCCCACAGCTCCAGTAATGACTCATATTTGTAAGATGTCTTGGATATGAGAAGTGACATGACTATATTTCAGACAGACCAAGCGTAATTATTTAATGATGAAGCAAAAGTTGATTAAGAAGCCTTGGAGCTAATATACTTCTTGGCGGGATATTTTTTGCAGTCGCTGACAGAGTAAGTATAACTTGCTTCTCTTAAGCCTTCTCTTTCTCGCTGCTTTGGAAAATGATAAACAACTTAACAACAAAGGCGCTCTCCCCCTTTTTCTTTGAAAGGAGGTCTGTCTGAGAGCAGGAAGCCTTAAGCTAATGAAAACCCACCTCTGGTGCTTAGCTGTGCTGGAAAAGGTGAGAAACAAATTCTAGGGATGGAATCAATATTTAGACTTTCATTTTCAGGTAGAAAATTGTGATGTTTGGTGAAGTGGGATTATTTCGAGAAAATCAGTGAGATTGTGCAAATAGACACCCTTTTAATCACATTTCACATCAACCCCCCCCCATGCAGCACCGTTTTCCAGCCCCATTTCCTTCAACCTCTCACTTATTTCTACCAGTTTGATTTTCGGAACTGGAAGTTCTGCAGTTGCCGCAATTGTGAAAAACTCAGCTTTTAGTGTGGGAACTCTTACGCTCTGGAACTCCCTGCTAATTGACACAATGAAGGGCCCCTTCCCTTCATTGTTGTGCCTGCTATAAACTTTTTTGTTTAAGCAAGATTACGCAGAAATGTAGGGCTGATGTGCATTTTAATCTGTAACTGACTTAGAATGTGTACTGTCAGGTGGTGGTGTGGTTGCTCGAGAGCAAACAGGCAAGACTCCAACCTGTCTTTTCCAGGCTTTATTATATGTACAAACTATTTACAGTGCAGAGCGTCACAAGTCCATGTCTGCTCAGTCGCTAGCAGAATCTGGGAGTGGGTGGTCCTTATACCTTCCCCAGCATAACAGTCGTGTGACCCCCATCCTTCTCCTCCCCTCTCTGCGCGCAAACCTACTGTGCAAAGTGGGCATGGGCAAAGGGGGACTTGCCTCCCCTCCGCTTTGCTCAGGCTCAGTGTTGAGGCTCCCCCTAGCATCTTCTGATCCCTGCGCCCCTTCCCCACTGGAGGTGGGGCTTCCCTCCTCGCCAGAGGAAGAACTGCTTCACAAGATCTTCGGAGGCTCCCTGTAACACAACTGCCCTTCCACCTCTCGCCTCTGAGCTGATGGCAGTTCCCTAACAGTACTGTTATGAGTTTATGGGAGGGACAGGCTCTCCATAATCTCTAAATTCAGTAAAGAGCTGGAAGTTGAGCAAACTCTTGGGGGAAAGCGCTGGACTGTAGACATATGACTGTATGGAAAAAGTTACCATATTGGCCTGAATATAAGCCACACTTTTTGCGGGTGTGACTTACATCCGGGCCAATACAGTGAAACTTACAGAGGAGAATATTTTTTTTAACTATAAACCTATTGTGTGGAAGCTGAAAACAGGACAACGAAAATGCATGGTTCTCTTATAATAGTAATGGTGCCCACCTGAGAGATACTGGAACTGAGTTTCGGTGAGTTCTGGCTGAAGAAAGCCCTGATTTTAAGGCGTATTTTATATTCTTTGTAAAGTGTTTAGAAATTTTATTTACTTTAGCTGTATGTGAATTTTTGTTACATAAATAAGTATGGGGTTGTATGCAACTCCTTTCTACACAGAGACAACCCATGAAAGAGAATGAACCTACCTAAGTCCTAGAACCATAGAATTTTAGAGCTATTAAGTCATGTCCATTCATTTGAATTGGTCTATCTGGGTAGGATTTGATGATATCGGTGATGGGAACTGAATGCTTCCAGGATTAGTCACATGGGACAGTCCCACTGAGTCAGGGACCATGCACAGTCACAATGATGATCAGCCAGTCTGAATGGACTACAGGAGGGCATCACCGATAGCAAGTGAAGTCAGTCGAAAGAGAGAGGGAGAGGGGGGAGAAATGTAAAGGAACATCAGGGAGAGCCCAAAAATAGTAGAAAATGACAGATGTTCTTCAGCATATAGCAAAGGGATTGGTTTAGAAATGAGGGATCGGTTTCAGGGTCGAAAAGATGAGCAAGAGGGGACATGATAGAGATTTATAGAATTAAATATGGTGTGGAGAAAGCACATCTCATAATATATGGGACAAGGCAAATATGGTGAATGGTGGAAGCTGCACACCGAGCATATGGGATTTGCTTGCAGAAGATGTAGCAATGGCCACCAACTTGGATGGCTTTTGGAGAGGATTAGACCAATTCAAAGAGGATAGGGTTATCAATGGCTGCTAACCGCAATGACTATTCTCAACCTCCACTGTTGGAAGCAGTGTACCCCCACTGCTGGGAATTACAGGGGGTGCTATTGTACTCAGAACCTGCTTGCAAGTTTCCCATTAAGGCATCTGATTGGCTGCGGGGAGAACAGGATGCTGGATTAGACGGTCCTTTGGCCTGATCCAGCAGGGCTCTTCTTATGTTCTTAAATAGGAACAATTGCAAGCAATTGTGCCTCGGACCTATCAAACACCTGCTAATGAACTCAAAAACCAAAGCCTACAGGTGCCCGAGTTGAGATGGAAATATAGCAGATTTGCTGGAAAGCTCTTTGGGCTGGAGTCCTTTTTAACACTCACAAGAGGGGTTATTCACAGCTCATAAAGGCCAAAGAAGTCAGACTAGAGATACAGTGCTATTTATATATTGCGTAGCTCATCTTCCAATCAGGAAAGTGATCCACAACTACAGAATCCCCGAAGGGTAGCTATTAATAAGATTGGCTGCTCTGAGTGTACTGGCAGTAATAAGATTAGGTATGCTTCTGCCCTGAAAGGGAAAGAGGAGGGGGGGAAACAATGACAAGTTTGTGTGCTAAGATAATGCAATTTGGAAAGAAAATTAAAGGCAAAAGAGACTCAATCTTGGTCGATTGGCAGGAGGCTGGAAAATGGAAGGCTAATTGGTTTATGCAACCCCCAAAATGCTTCTCTATGGAAGAGACTGGGGCCTGCGTTTTGTGGATGGTAATGAGGCAATTATAATGGAAGTCTGATTTACTTTAAAGTTTAGTACTCTCTCTATGTGTGTGTTTGTGTGTTTGCATGACTAGGCTGTAAGGGTGGGTGAATCTGACAATGTTGATTTCTCTCACTTTCTCCTTTCTCCAGTCTTAATTTCAGTTCTCCGCATTCCCAAGTCCGTTTGCAATATATAGTTTTAAGTCCTCATGAACACTCATCAGCATTTTAGTGCTAGGTCATCTTAATAAAAAAGAGAGCCAGTGTGGTATAGTGGTTTGTGTGTCAGACTAAAACCCGGGAGACCAGAATTTTAATCCCTTCCCAACCACAAGGCTCACTTGGTTGACTATGGGCAGTCACTGGCTCTCAGCAATGCCGGGGGTTTTGCGAGCTATGCATGCCATCTTCAGCTCCTTGGCGTAAGAGTGGGATAGACATTAAGTGTTAGGGATAGACATTAAGTGTTAATAAATATCTTTTTTAAAAAAAGACATTAAGGGTTTACGCATTGTTGTTGTTATTGTTGTTTAGTTGTTTAGTTGTGTCCGACTCTTCGTGACCCCATGGACCAGAGCACGCCAGGCACTCCTGTCTTCCACTGCCTCCCGCAGTTTGGTCAAACTCATGCTGGTAGCTTCGAGAACACTGTCCAACCATCTCATCCTATGTTGTCCCCTTCTTCTTCTGCCCTCAATCTTTCCCAACATCAGGGTCTTTTCCAGGGAGTCTTTTCTTCTCATGTGGTGGCCAAAGTATTGGAGCCTCAGCTTCAGGATCTGTCCTTCCAGTGAGCACTCAGAGCTGATTTCCTTCAGAATGGATAGGTTTGATCTTCTTACAGTCCATGGGACTCTCAAGAGTCTCCTCCAGCACCATAATTCTAAAGCATCAATTCTTCGGCGATCAGCCTTCTTTATGGTCCAGCTCTCACTTCCATACATCGCTACTGGGAAAACCATGGCTTTAACTATGCAGACCTTTGTTGGCAAGGTGATGTCTCTGCTTTTTAAGATGCTGTCTAGGTTTGTCATTGCTTTTCTCCCAAGAAGCAGGCGTCTTTTAATTTTGTGGCTGCTGTCAAGTGTGATGCAAAATTCAGAGAAGAGTGAGTTTTGAAGGGCGGCTGTGTTTCAGAAAACACAAATGAGGCAGGTTCGCCTTTAAATGAGAACTGTATCAAATTTCCTCCCCTGTCTCCTCAAGACTGTTTCAGTAATATATTCAGGTTGAAGGAGGTTGGATACTATCCTAGATTACCCCCTGTGCACCACCCTTCTGGGTGTCTATGAACAAGGTCTCCTTCAGCTAATGCCATCCACTAGTTCCACCTGCCCACAGTTAAAAAGCATGTGCCACTATGCTGGCTAAAGCCTGTTCAGTGTCCTGATAGAACCATGTATTCATCACACAGCTCCCCCCTCCCTCTTTTTTCTCTAGCCAAACCAATCAAGGCTTCAATAGGGAAAAATGAAGTGTTAATGAGGTGCTAACATCTCCAGGGGAGATGTAAATAGCTGCTAATGGGACTTTAGTGGGCGTTGCCCAACCATCCTGAGAAGTGAGGAGACAGAATGAGATTCCTTTACTCGGAGAAGCCCTGCTCCTGATTCTATCCTCTCACTACAGAACATTGCCATCTATTTTTATGTTATTTCCATGAGGCCTTTCGAAACCAAATTCTGCCAAGTGGGTTGACATCAGGACAATAATACATCTACTGGGAGCAGGGCCTTGTCATAATGGCCCCCAGAGCCATGGAATGTGTTTCTGTGACAAGCTAGCTTCACTTCCTCCCTGGCCTCCAATGTAGGGTTGCCATATATCTGGAATTTCCTGGATGTAACCAGAATGCTGTAGTCAGAAGCAGTCTGGGTGGAAATCTGCAAAATGTCCAGGAATATCTGGGTGTATGGCAAGCCGTGTCGGCAGTGTCATTTTTGCCAATTTCCCTTAAAAAAAACAATACTTTGGGCAAAACTTTTTAAAAAACTCAACATATTTCACTTTTTGAAATATGGCAACCCTACTTCAATGGGAAATAGTGTAAGACAGGGATGTGAAACTTTAGGCAGTATGGGGCAAAGGGAGTTGTATGCCAGCAATGTCAAGAAGACTAGTGGGTTCTCCATCTCTGGTTTAAGGAAGGCTTAAATTCTGCCAAGGGGCAGAGGTTCTTTTTGGATTCAGAACACAATGAGCGCACAAACAAAGTGAAGGCTAAATATTTTACTACATAACCAAACAGAAAACTACAAAGCATTAGACTTATGCTAGCATCCCTGTGGCTGCTGGGAACCCCATTAGCAACACACAAGACTCCTACAGTTGAAATTTGGCAGATACGCTGCACATTCCACAGTCTAGGGCAGGCATAGGCAAACTCGGCCCTCCAGATGTTTTGAGACAACAACTCCCATCACCCCTGACCTGTTAGCTAGGGATGAGGGGAGTTGTAGCCCCAAAACTTCTGGAGGGCCGAGTTTGCCTATGCCTGGTTTAGGGCATTCTCTGAGGTCCAACAAACATGTGGTCTTAGGACTATTCTGTTGTTTGGGTTACATAAGCCACATCTGGTATTTACACCAATGGTCTTGATATATCAATGGCCTTGGTGATGTTTATACTATCTCAGCAATGGGAAAGTGATATTTTATGGAACTGAAAGGTAAAGGTAAACTTTCATTACATGGCCCACAGGACTTCTAAGCAGGAATGGAGCATCGCTGTATACTACCTAAACCTCCTTGAAATCACAATGGTCTTCCACGATTCGACAATACAACTTATCTTACCAGGAAATTAGTTTGAGATGGTTTGCTATTGTTTTATTCTGTTAACAAAATCATTGGACTTCCCTTCCCCAAATCACCGAATTTCTCCATGTTATAATATCAAGAAATCCAAAACGTCAGAGGCAAAAGTCTGAAGACGCTTCATTCCGGCAACTCACTGAGAACTGAAAGGAAAGTTAAACTCCACCGTTCTCCAAACACTCTGCCAAGATCTGGACGACTTCAGCTACAAATCCTATGTGCAGATCTGGTTGCCTTCCCTCAAAAAGGAGTTGAGAAACACTCCGTAAAGGGCAACCACAGGAATCAAGGAGATTGGAGGAGGAACGGTTGTAACATTGGGGGCTTTTAAATTGAGAGTAAGGGCGAGGAATAAGAGACACAATAGGAGGAGAGTATCAAATTAGGCACAGCTCTCATTTGTGGCCTTTCCAGGGTCAAGCAAACTCAAGATGGTGGTAGTGGGGGGAATGAGGTATGTTTCAAAAGTGTTTCCATTAGCAAGCGGGGTGGGGGGAAGCCTTGTGTAATAGTCTCTAACTGAGAGCAATTTATTCAAAGGAAATAGTTTTCCTAGCAGTCTTTTTAAGATGAACTAGAGCTTAACTCCCATCTGATTGCTTTCCTTCCTTATATCCTTGTGGGCATATATTGAGGATCAGTCTCCCACTGGCTATGTAAAGTAGTTTTAGAATAGCTTTCCCCAATGATACAACTTTTGGAGGTTGTCAGCCAGGCTATATAGGCGATGACTGGCTGCACTGGGCAACCTCTTAAAGTTACCAAATTAATTCAAAAATGTCTGAATTACACCTGAAAGTAAGTTCCTGGAATTTCCAGGAAAACTTAACACCACTTAAGTTCCTTTTGCAGTGGAACTTTGGGCGATTTTTAATTCAATTCTGTTTTAATTCATAAGCACACAGACATGGGGTTTCATCACATTTAACACTGTTTGATTGTGACTATTGCAGTTCAGATCCCGTTCTTCCACGAAGCTCATGGGTGGGGCTGGGGCCAGTCACTGCCTCTCAGCCTAACCTACCTCACAGGGTTGTTGTGGGGACTGAGGGGAGAGCCACACACGCTGCTGTGAGTTCCTTGGAGAAAAGGGTGGGATATAAATGCAATGCAATACAATAAAATAAATCTATAATGGTATCTCAGGTTACATACGCTTCAGGTTACAGACGCTGCTAACCCAGAAATAGTGCTTCAGGTTAAGAACTTTGCTTCAGGTTGAGAACAGAAATCGTGCTCCAGCGGCATGGCAGCAGCAGGAGGCCCCATTAGCTAAAGTGGTACCTCAGGTTAAGAACAGTTTCAGGTTAAGCAGAGACTTCTGGAACGAATTAAGTACTTAACCCAAGATACCACTATATAATATTTACCTATCTGAAAAGTGCTGCTGCTGCTGCTTCAGCAGCATCAAAATTAGTGGGGAAAATAAAGAAAGCAATTATTCACATTTGCTACCCTCAAAAGAACCTGAGCTGCATGTTCAGACCCAGAAACCTCCCCCCTAAATAAATTCACACTTGACTCAGAATTTGTTTTGGTTTCTGGCAGAATTTGGGCCACAACTTTATTGATTAATAATAATAATAATTTATTATTTGTACCCCGCCCATCTGGCTGGGTTTCCCCAGCCACTCTGGGCGGCTTCCAACAAAGATGAAAGATACACTAAAATGCCTTCAGATGTCTTCTGAATGTCAGGTAGATGTTTATTGCTTTGACATCTGACGGGAGGGCGTTCCACAGGGACCTCAGTGTCCGGGCAGAATGATGGGGGAGGAGACGCTCCTTCAGATATACTGGACCAAGGCCATTTAGGGCTTTAAAGGTCAGCACCAACACTTTGAATTGTGCTTGGAAATGTACTGGGAGCCAATGTAGGTCTTTCAAGACCGGTGTTATATGGTCTCGGCGGCTGCTCCCAGTCTAGCTGCCGCATTCTGGATTAGTTGTAGTTTCCGGGTCACCTTCAAAGGTAGGTGATTACAGAAAGTGAGTGGTTGCATAGGTTCTGGTTTGACTAGCTCCTTGCCATGCAGGTAGCGCTGACCCAGGGCACCAGTATCGGTCAGCCAAGGGTGAACACCTGGATAAGTGGAAAGCCAGGAACAGGCTAACTCTGCCACCCAAATATCCCCCTGAACTCAGGCACGGGCACAATCCCCTCACAGGGGTTGACCAAACCATTGAGTCCCTGGATTCCTTTAACGGAATACCCTTCACATAGGGATGGCGAGAGCCTTCTCCCATCCCTATCACCTGAACCTGAGCCTATCCACAACCTTACAAGTGACAATTTGCTATGCAGCAGGCGAAACCCAAATGGCAACAGCCAATCAGCCAAGTGGGGGAAATTCCTGCTGTGCCCCTGTCCCAATGACAGACAACACACGACTGCAGAGCAAGGTCAAGCGCAAAGCCCTAAAAGTAGGGAGAGGTGGGCAGGTGTTCCGAATGCACATGCCGAAAGAGGAAGCTCTGGGTCACGTGCATGGGCATAAATAGGTCCCTTGAACCGTTTGGACTGCGTCCCATTGGCCAGATTGCACCCAGCTTCGAGGGACCTACCAATCAGGTGTTGTGGCCGACCAGTCTTACCCACCCACAGCACAGGGTGTCGGTTTTCCTGGTCTCACCGCAATACTTGCCATCTTTAAGGGAGGACTGGATTTGTGGGAATGAGAGTAGGGAAAAAATGCCCTATTCAACTATTACAGTGGTGCAGGGGTTGCTTGCAAAATTCAGTCTAATTTCATGTGGGAAGTGGAATGAGGGCTGATGCCTTCTTACTCCACACACAGACTTCCTTCTTGTGAGTATCTGGTGCATAACAGAACACTCGACTAGACAGATCTTTATCCCACTTGCTTGCTGGTGTTCTTGATGGAATTGTAACGCATCTTTGCATACAGGAGGTACCAGAGTGAAACCGTTTTGAATGTACCATGGGAGGAGAATCAGGAACCTGGGGGGGGGGAGAGAGATATGCAAATTGTGGCCTATATCACCTACTGCCAAATTACAAGATCTGGAACAGGAGCTAGCTGGATTGGGAAAGAGATTTCGGCTCAGTAGTCCCAGATGCCAATGTGATATTTATATCCAAGGACCAATTAGGCATGTTTTTAGATCTTCCCTGCTGGTTTCTGGAGTCTCCATCTTTTTTCCCCCTCCTAAGCTCCCTACAGCTTCCTTAGATGTACTCAGTGGTACTTGGGATCCAGTCAATTGGCCTTTTCTTGAAGGATAACTGGCCTTCAGAATATACCAGGAGGGCTGCAACACTCTCTGTCCAAAGTTTTTGACCAGTGACAAAGGGGTGGCAGAGACACTCCATTATAGTAAAAACTGAAGGGGAGCATCCCTGAACGAATTCAGTAAAATATGTGCTGAAAATTCATGGAGAGGTTGTCATTCCCCCTGCTCACTCCAGAATGCCCCCCCCCAAAAAAAACATGGCACTCACCAGCAGCCAGTCTCCAAAATTTCTGTTGCTGCCATCACCACAGCAACAACAACAATTGAAACACATGCACACACTGGGGGGCAGTAGTAGTAGTAATAATAATAATAATAATAATAATAATAATAATAATAATAATAATAAATTTATTTATACCCACCCATCTGGCTGGGATTCCCCAGCCACTCTGGGTGGCTCCCAACAGAATATTAAAAGCACAATAAATCATCAAACATTAAAAACTTCCCTAAACAGGACTGCCTTCAGATGTCTTCTAATAGTCAGATAGTTGTTTATTTCCTTGACATCTGATGGGAGGGTGTTCCACAGGGCAGGCGCCAATACTGAGAAGGCCGTCTGCCTGGTTCCCTGTAACCTCACTTCTTGCAGTTAGGGAACTGCCAGAAGGCCCTCAGTGCTGGACCTCAGTGTCTGGGCTAAACAAGGGGCGTAGAGATGCTCCTTCAGGTATACTGGGCCAAGGCTGTCTAGGGCTTTGCTTTAAAGGTCAGCATCAACACATTCAATTGTGCTTGGAAATTGTGCAATAGCAACAATTAAACACGCACACACACTTTCCCTACCAATGGTAAATCCCTCTCCAGGCCTTTGAGAAATTTTATTTCCCTGCCCCACACAAAAATTTCCCACCACCACTCCATGTGCTTCTTTCAGATAATACAGCACACCTGAGAACAAGGGTTTTCATTCGACCTTTACTTTACTTTCCTGCTTGCACATTTCACAGATGGACCCAGTCGTAGTCTTTACTGGAAGAGAATGCTGGAATAGATTGGAGCTGTGTGCAAATAAAAATTATCCAGATTCTCCATCCTCTGTTTATGGACAGAGAACTTGAGGGGAAGTGTGGAGATAATTCACTAATTTTCTGGGGTGGGGTGAGGAGGAAAATGGACTTCTGCAGCTGTTTCTTGGAGGTGGGGCCCACCATCAGCAGTAGCAGAAATTCAACTTATTTCTTGCTTACTAAAGGTTGCTTGTTTCATTTTGCATTTCTGCTAGTAACCTGGCTGCCATTTTGCGTCCTCCTGGACCTCATGTCCTTCTAGAGCATCATGGGAGGAAGACAATGGTTGCTACACACAATGGAGAATTTCCGGAGAAAATAACACTTCGGAGGATAGTGAGAAAGATAAACATCTCATTTCCCCCCCTCATAAAAATTCCTAAGGAATTTCAGGTCAACTCTAAGCCATCTAGGCCCTTGGCATGTTCCAGCATCTCATTTTCTTTTCAAAGGGGGACATTTCTCTTCTTTGTTTTAATCAAAATCCCAAAACTATTGAAAATTGGACGGGCCCTCTGTCACACATGACCGCCTTCCTGTTGTCATAGAAACAACACTCCTTCCATCTTTATGATGCATAGGTGTGATTGAGCCACCTGAAAAACATCACATCATAAAACTGATACTCACATTTCACAGGAAACTTCTTCAATACTGTCTCTCGGGTAAAAACACTCACAGCAAAAAAACAAAACTCACAAAAAACACTGTTATCTTGCACAATTTCTCGGGTTAATTTTTGCCTATTGTTAACGGATTGATCAGATGCTAATACGGCAGGATGGCTTCTTTCCTCCCTAACCCTGTTGCTGATTAGAATTTTAAACTTGCCGGATGAATGCGATGATTTTGTGCCATTTCGCGTCTCTCTTTTATAGCCTAACGACATGTTCTCGCAAAACTCTTGAGGGCAGAGATTCTTTTTCTCTGGATATGAATGCGTGAGGAGAACAATGTTTGGGTAATTACAGAGGGAATGAAAAGAAAGCTTTAACAGGCTGGCAGGGACCGTGAAGTTTGGAAAGCGACATTTGGGTGGGTGTGTTCCTAAGGGAGAGTGGGAGAGAAGGAAGGAGAATTCTCCCTGAATCATCCTGCAAAACAGGGCTAGGGGAACCAGTAGCCCTTGAGGTGCTGCTGGACTCGAATTCCCACCATCTCCAGTTGGTATGGCCAATGGTCAGGGATGATGCGAGTGGAAGTTCTGCAACATCAGGAGGGCTTCCCCTCACCCTTGCTGTAAAGGAAACCCAACTGTAAGTGTTGCAAAGCTACAAGGAAGTCAGAATTAGTGGGCAAACTTTGGGCAGCTCTCAGCATCCTCAAAGAACTGCACTTGCGTGGCAAGTCCCCCCCCCCTTGGGAAATAAAGACGCAGAACACGGTATTTAAGGTTAATGGGTGGAAAAGGCCACAGCTTTATTGATTGTAGGAATTGAGCGGTATTGGCTTAGGCATTGGTCCTATCAACTAACCGGCTTCAGCCTGATTGCATGAAGGCCGGTAAGGGTTAACCACCAGTGTGGGGAGTACTGCTGATGTACATCAACTAGGAGCTCCCCCGGGGTCACCGCTCGGGGGTGTGCCTTAGGCCCACACCTCCATAGGCTTCGGACAGGGCAATGCCCCGTGAATCCTTTACTGGACTACCCTTTGCTTTGGGGGAAGGTCATGGCGCTTCCTCCCCCCTCATTTGCATATCAATACCCCTACCAATGCCTAACTGCCAATGCCGAGAAGTTGTGACGATTTGCTACGAGGTAGGCGAAAAAACCAAATGGCTGGTACCAATTTGCCAAGTGGAAAGAATTCCTACCAGGCCCCTTGATGGCGACCAACCAAAGTCCATAGCAAGGTCAGAGGAGTAAACTATGGGTGGGCGGGGTGGGAAACCGGATCAGCTAGAACGGCGAAGAGAGGGCGGTCCTCTGGCGTGCCGGCCGTAAATAGCCCAGGCCACGCCTCCCTGGCCAGCCGATTGGCTGGACAGGGAGATGACATGCCCGAGGATTCCCTCATTCTTGGAGGGGCTGTGAGTCAGCCCCCGCGTGTGTGGAGAGGGCGTGGACCCGCAACCCCAGCTCCTCTCCAGTTCGGAAGTGGCTTTCTCAGGATTCCTTGGGGAAGCCAGAATGTTGCCTTAATTGTCTCCTAGGTTACAGACACCTGACTGGCCTCAGCTAGAAGTTGGACATTTAGTGTCACCGATCCGATGCTGTGGAACACTCTCTTGCAACAGAGACACAGCAGGCACCTTCACTTTTGACTCCTAGAATCATAGAATTGTAAGGTTGGAAGGGAACCCGAAAGTCATCTAGTCCTACCCCCTCGAAGACCTTTTTATGTCAATGGGCCTTTGCAGCTGCTGAATTTTGACTCTTGCTTAGCTGGTCACCTTGCTGATAGCCATGTTTGTTTATTTTTTAAAAAATAGCATTTTATGTTGTACATTTAAGTGCCCTGATATTTTGCAATATGACGGTATAAAAATACTTCTGTAAATAAATGCATTCTCATTTTTGTGTGTGTTGAGAACCACCCTGTGATCTTCTGATGAAGGGTGGTGTACAAATTTTTAATAATAAGAATGGCTTTTTTTCAGCTGGAATGCACCGGAACTCAGTTCCGGCACCTTTCAGGTGAACACCATTACCATTCTAAGAGAGTGAGGAAGGTATTCATGGTGAGTTTCGGCAACTCTTTTTGTAGAAAAATAGCACAAATAATAATAGTAATAGTAATAATAATAATAATAATAATAATAATAATAATAATAACAACAACAACAACAACAACAACAATAATAATAAAAATAAAAAATTGGGGGTTTTGACAAGGATTTGGCAAAATTGACAAGGATTTGGCTGGTTTCAGTCATTAGCCAGGATTGTTTTCTTTTGAATACAGGGTAGCTTTTCATGTGTGAATTCGACACGGACTCAGATCCAAAGCAGTGAGGATATGGGGAATTTTTGATCAGATCTCCCAGGGTTTTAAGAAGAGCCATTCAGGAGAATTTTGATTGGTCAGTTCAGGCGAAGGGGGATATAGACACGTGGTCTGATAATAAGTGGGGTTGGGGGGTAGGCAACCGAAGGCCCGGGGGCCGGATGCGGCCCAATCACCTTCTCAATCTGGCCCACGGACAGTCCGGGAATCAGTGTGTTTTTATGTGAGTAGAATGTGTCCTTTTACAGTGGTACCTCTAGTTATGAACTTAATTTCAGGTTAGGTCCATTTCTAACCTGAAAATGTTCTTAACTAGAGGCGTGCTTTCGCTAATGGGGCCTCCTGTTGCCGCTGAGCTGCCGGCACATGATTTCCGTTCTCATCCTGGGGCAAAGTTCTCAACTCAAGGTAACTCTTCCAGGTTAGCGGAGTTTGTAACCTGAAGCGGTTGTAACCTGAGGCGTTTGTAACTCGTGGTACTACTGTATATAAAATGCATCTCTGGGTTATTTGTGGGGCATAGGAATTCGTTACTGTTCTTTTTTTCAAAATGTTGTCTGGCCCCCACAAGGTCTGAGGGACAGTGGACTGGCTCACGGCTGAAAAAGATTGCTGACCCTTTATTGAAGCACCCCTATCCCCACAAAAAAATAAGTTATTAGCCCTAGTGGAGAAAAAAAGCAGACCTGAAAAACATAACTGTATTTTTTTCCCCAGGAGGGGGCTTTAAGCACGGTATTTCAATCAGAAGATGCCAAGGGGATGCTTAAATATGCTCTTTACCAGCACTGCTTGTGTGATCAAAACTGGACACACACACACACACACACACACACACACACAGAGAGAGAGAGAGAGAGAGAGAGAGAGAGAGAGAGAGAGAGAGAGAGAGCTGCTTTTAAGTTTAAAAATCCTTCAGAGTGTTATTTAAATATGCATCTGTTTCTGGCTTTACTTAGGAATAAATCCCATTGAAGTCAAGGGAACTTACTTCTGAGTAAATATGCACATAATTTTTTTTTTTCAATCAGCAGGGAGTTCAAATATAATTCATTCAGCTGACTACCTTCCTACTCCCCAGCAATTATTATTTGTGTGTGTGTCGGGGGGGGGGGGGGGAGAAACATCCACAATGCAACGAAATGTTTTAAAGTCAGAATACTTTGATCTTTCTCTTCACTCAAGGTACATCCCCATTGTAAGGATGCTAAGTAACTTGTATCCTGACTCTGGGTAATGGGAGCTGATAGGTTATTCATCAGATATAGAGTACAAAAGACAGAGTAAAAGGCTGTACTGGAAAGGTTTTAGAAGCAGATGCTTTGAACAAAAAGTTGCAAAACTCCACCTGTCCAAATCAAATAGGGAACAGGAGATGTTGTTGAATGAGGATTGTGTAAAGAGGGAAAGAAAGTGGGCAAAGAGAGGGGGAAGTATTTATCCTTGTCATTCCAACGCAAATAATAATACAGTAATAACAATAATTTATTACTTATACCACGCCCATCTGGCTGGGCCACCCCAGCCACTCTGGACGGCTTCCAAAAGGATATTAAAAACACAATAAAACATCAAATATTAGAAACTTCCCCAAATACTTTAATAGTAAAAGGAACGGGTGGGAGAAATCCCGAACCTTCCTTCTCTCCCATATCTTCCTACAGTTACAGATGGCCAAATCTGTCAATTTTGGTTTCTTCAAGTTTCTCATTTTTTTCCTCTACTCTCTCTCTTGCACCTTAGGGTTTTGTTTTTGTGTTGTTTGTTTTTTTAAGATGAGAAGATTCAACAGCATTTTAACGGACACATTTCGGCAAAGATTTTTCCCTATCATTGTTAATTCATGTTCTGCTTAAGGCCAAATTAAATAATAAAAAAGACTTCTAAAACAGTTTCCAAAGTATAAATGTTGGTTGCGCAAAGATGAAAACAAAAATCCATAATAATATGGATATTTAAATAATAATCAAAATGCACAAACAACTCCATGAAAATGGAAAAAATGACACTTTATTTTGAATTTAGAAATGACCAGTCATCCGCAAGCAGTGCCGGATTTACGTATAAGCTAAACAAGCTATAGCTTAGGGCCCCACTCTCTTGGGCGACCCCACAAAAAAAATGTAAGGATGTGCGTTTCCAAAATATAAGATAAAAAACAAATAAAATAAAACCTGCATACAGCAACTGTGTTTTGTGTTGTATATGAACCTATTAGGTCAGGGGTCAGCAAACTTTTTCCGCAGGGGCTGGTCCACTGTCCCTCAGACCTTGTGGGGGGCCGGACTATATTTTTTTTGGAGGGGTGAACAAATTTCTGTGTCCCACAAATAACCCAGAGATGCATTTTAAATAAAAGGACACATTCTACTCATGTAAAAGCATGCTGATTCCTGGACCGTCCGCAGGCCGGATTTAGAAGGTGATTGGGCCGGATCCGGCCCCCAGGCCCTAGGTTGCTAACCAATGTATTACCATATAGCATATATTCAACACAAAAAACTGCAACAATTTGTTGTTGACAAAGGACAGCTGGACATATAAAGGGCCCCATTACCTTCAGCAGCTTAGGGCCTCATCAAACCTAAATCTGGCCCTGTCTGCAAGTGTTGCATTTAAGAGCAGAAGAGGAGCTCTACTGGGTCAGGTAACAGGGCAGTTTAGCTCAGCATCTTGTTCTCACAGTGGCCAAGCAGATGTCTCTGAGATACCCACAGAGCAGCCCTCTCACCACGTATGATAACACAAAGCTCCTGCTTGCAGGCTTCCCAGAGGTATCTGCCTGACCATCATAAGAACAGGATTCTGGACCAGATGGACCTTTGCTCTGATCCTGCAGGGCTTGTCTTATGTTCCGATGGGCTCAAAGTCAAAAGCAAACTGATGCACCAACTTGCTGCTTGCAATAGCCCCGTTCTCCCCTCACACTTGTGCTTCTGTGCGGCAAAATTACATGCACAGCTAAGCGCCTTGGAGTTTTTCGTTTCGTTTGCCAAACTGTGATCTTGGTGGGCCATTAAAAGTCACCATTAACACACCAGGATTTATCATGTTTACCTTTTTGTGCTCTTTTAACTTGTCACATCGGCCGTGTAAAACTAGGTCACCGTTGCTGATCAGACATGGCTTTTTCCCTTTTTCGCTTTTGACAGATGTTTGGCTAGAGGGAGGGAGGAAGCTACAGACCTAAGAGTTATTTCCCAGGAAGCTTGCTAGAAGGTTAGTATGACCAGAACACTGCACAAGCTGCCTCCTCTAAGTGTCTCTCCTTTTTTTGCTAAGGAAACTGTCATAACAACTTGAATTTAGAATGCAGACTGATCAAGGAATAAAAGCCTCCTGAGAATGGGTAGACGAGGCAAAGTGCTACTTGTGAAGGGGTGAGAATGAACTTTTACGGCATGGAGAAATGCCAGATCTTTTATTCCTGAAATGCGGAACTCTCCATTAGAAAGCTGATTATTTTTTGTCTCTTTGTACAGGCTGCCCTGTGTGTGTGTGTTTGTGTGTGCACTGTTGTTGTTGTTGTTGTTTAGTTGTTTAGTCGTGTCCGACTCTTCGTGACCCCATGGACCAGAGCACGCCAGGAACTCCTGTCTTCCACTGCCTCCCGCAGTTTGGTCAAACTCATGTTGGTAGCTTCAAGAACACTGTCCAACCATCTCGTCCTCTGTCGTCCCCTTCTCCTTGTGCCTTCAATCTTTCCCAACATCAGGGATGTGCCTTCAATCTTTCCCAACTCTTTTCCAGGGAGTCTTCTCTTCTCATGAGGTGGCCAAAGTATAGGAGCCTCAGCTTCAGGATCTGTCCTTCCAGTCAGCAATTAGGGTTGATTTCCTTAAGAATGGAGAGGTTTGATCTTCTTGCAGTCCATGGGACTCTCAAGAGTCTCCTCCAGCACCATAATTCAAAAGCGTCAATTCTTCGGCGATCAGCCTTCTTTATGGTCCAGCTCTCACTTCCATACATCACTACTGGGAAAACCATAGCTTTAACTATATGGAACTTTGTTGGCAAGGTGATGTCTCTGCTTTTTAAGATGCTATCTAGGTTTGCCATCGCCTTTCTCCCAAGGAGCAGTCGTCTTTTAATTTCGTGACTGCTGTCACCATCTGCAGTGATCGTGTACACACTAGGGACTGCTACTTTCTTCTAACTGAGCCTCCATCCCTGCTCGATTCAAACTTCTGCTGCTGTTTTAAACCATTACTTTCCCCCTCTCAGTGTCCTTCCCTTCTCACTCCCATGCCATAACCATAGCTGTTGTGCAACCTGCCTTTGCCTTTGCTCCCCTAACCCTCCCTGACTTCATGCAAATCATGTGATGTGGCACCGCACATCCTCCAATAGGGGCTGTGCAACTGTGTGTCCATGTGGAGCATTGGAGGACCTGGGAAACCAGGGTTCAAACCCCGCCACACTCAGCCATCAAGCTCTCTGAGTGACCTTAGGTCAGTTTCTCAGCCTAAGCACCCTCAGAGAGTTGTTTTCTGCTGCTCCAGAGAAGCGGACACGGAGCAATGGATCCAAACTACAAGAAAGAAGATTCCACCTAAACATTAGGAAGAACGTCCTGACAGTAAGAGCTGTTCAACAGTGGAATTTGCTGCCAAGGAGTGTGGTGGAGTCTCCTTTGGAGGTCTTTAAGCAGAGGCTTGACAACAATATGTCAGGAGTGCTCTGATGGTGTTTCCTGCTTGGCAGGGGGTTGGACTCGATGGCCCTTGTGGTCTCTTCCAACTCTATGATTCTATGATTCTATGATTCTGTGAGGATCAAATGAAAAACAGAAGAACCACTTATGCAACCTTGAGCACCTTGGAGCAAAGGTACATATAATCTCAGAACCATAGAGCTGGAAAGGACATTGTGGGTCATCTGGTCCAACCCCCTGCAATCCAAGAATCCTACACATAGCCATCCTTGGGAGGCTCAAACCACCAACCTCCTAGTTAGCAGCCAGACACACTGACCCATTGTGTATATGTAAAAACAATAACTTTATCATTATCATAATCATCATCACAGACCATAGCTGTCAATTTTTCCCTTTTCTTGCGAGCAATCCTATTCGGAATAAGGGAATTTCCGTTAAAAAAAGGGAACAGTTGACAGCTATGTCACAGACATACAATAGCTTGCCACTTGGCATCAATAACTCTTGCTATCGATGGACTGAATAGATTTCCAGAAATTTGTGGGTAAATAATACAAATCCCTTGGTAGAGCCAGCCCTACCGTTAGACAAAAGGAAAAAGTTGTCCTGGGAATTGGGGGCTACAGGGGAAACATTACATGCCAAATGGTCTATGCCCTAGCCAGATGGTGGGCGGGATATAAATAAGTTGTTGTTGTTATGCACTGGTGGGATCTCCTGGCTGTTCAGCTGCAACAGCAATTCTCCCAGTTGCTCTCCTTCCTCTCCAAGTTTGCTTCCATAACCACAGGCCGTCGCTGGAATGCTTTGACAGGTGTCAAACAAGGCATGTGCAATAAACTAGATTATAATCGGTCTAGTTACCTCTGCAGAAATTGCATCCTTTCTCAGTGTTGATTTTAGAAAATGTTTTATTGAAAAGGTTAGCTAACGATTTCCAACTTTAACACATCTCAAATGTAATTCATTAAAATGACAGTGCACAGTAAATTTTTAGCATCAAAGGCTAATTCATTCTCCTTCCTTCTCTCACCCCCCCCCCATATTTTACATAACATCATTGCCAGCAGAAGAGAGAATATATTGTTATTTTAATCATCATGTGCCGAACATATAATTTTTTAAAGGAGGAATTTACTTTTAATGTAGGTTGGGTCACAGGAGAGCAATTATATTAGATAGCAAGGATGGTATGGCATTATTTAAAATATCCTTTCAGGTCAGCTTCTTTTACTTATCTAATTTATCAACAGTTTTGGGCTAGCGGTTTCCATAATTGTATTAGCATAATACCTAGGTATGTAATTGCTTTTTGATTTCCTCCTTTCTAATCACAACGTCAACCTGTTAACTTGGTGAAAAGTTCATATTTGTGTCTGCTTGAAGATTATATATATAATGTTTTTAGGGAACCAATGAGTGATGATATTCATTTCTCTTTAAGGTCAGGCATTATGGAGATGTTGAAATGCCGACTCTCTCCTGGAGTAGGATCACTGGAGGTTGGTGTCTATTGGTCCTAGGAGGACAGAAAGCAGGGAAGCAAACAGTATAGGCAACACCCTATTTATGTGCATTCAATACATACATGGCCATGCATATGCACATCACGCCAAACCTGAAAGTGACCCCAGAACATCACAGAAACATCACAAAAAGGGGAAGAACAGGACGGGGCTGGGGCAGAACAGGGTGTTTGCAGGCTTTTCCAATGGTGTTTCAAATATACACAATTTCACTGATGCCTTGGAACATAAAAGGTAAAGGTAAAGGACCCCTGACAGTTAAACCCAGTCGCAAACGAATCTGGGGTTGCAGCGCTCATTTCGCTTTACTGGCCGAAAGAGTTGACGTTTATCTGCAGACAGTTTTTCCGGGTCACGTGGCCAGCATGACTAAGCAAAACCAGAGCAGCGCACGGAAACACCATTTACCTTCCCACTGGAGCTGTACCTATTTATCTACTTGCACTGGTGTGCTTTCGAACTGCTAGGTTGGCAGGAGCTGGGACCGAGCAACGGAAGCTCATCATGTTGCGGGGATTCAAACCGCCGACCTCCTGACTGGCAAACCCTAGGCTCAGTGGTTTAGACCACAGCACCACCCGTGTCCCCACATAAATGGGGGGGGGGTTGCCTGTAGATGGTGCCAGAGCCAATGACAGGCAGAGCCAACTCAATTTACTTTTGCCCCCATTCTTCTCGCTACTGAGTTTTACAGTGGTAACATTGAGACTAAGGAGGAAGAAATCGATAAGGCAGTACCTTGACTGGTTGTAAGTAAGAAGGCAAGGAGATAGTGCCTGCTGTGGGCAGACTGAGATTGGTGAGACAGTGCCCTGTTTGCCTTACCTGATCAATAAAATATTTGAGGAGGCAGGGCACCCCCCAAAGTTGGTAGGCATTGCCATTCCAATTGTGCGTTAGCACTGCATCTTGTGATCAATTTTGTGGGGCGGGGTTTACATGGGTCCCCCGATTCAAGTTGGCACCCCTGGGCGGAACAATTTGCCTCACTGAGTAGACACACAAACTTGCCTTTCCCTTGAATACATAGTTTTCTCTCTCTTTTCTTATTCTCAGATTTCTGTAGATTTATCTAAACAAGATTGAATGACCTAGTGAGCTTAACTGGCTGGAGAGTCAAACCTGGGTCTCTCCAATCTTAGCCCAGCACTCTAACCAATGCACTGCATTAAAGCATGTGGTCATAATACTCAGTTCAATATTTAGAAATGAAAAATGGAACCACAGAAAATTCCTAATGCATTCGTTCAATTGTCAAGCATTTCTCAACTTTTGCTGTTGGACTACAACTCCCATCATCCGTGATCATTGACTATGTTGGTTGGATATGATGCGGGTTGTAGTCAAACTATATATGGGAACCAAGGATTGGGGTAGGCTACATCAGTCCTACTTTACGCACAATACCAGGTAATTCAGATGAGAATTTTGGAAATGTTCCATATTTCTAAAGACAATATGGCAGTTTTCATTGACATGCTTTCTGTTTTTTAACGGTAGGTTTTAAACTTTTTTAATTGTCTGGCTCCAGTTAGTGGAGCTGTAATCGAAATATGTTTGCACAATTGCTGCCATACTACTTAACAGTGTTGCTTAAGTGCTTTTTAATTGTTGGAGTTCAGCCAAAGAAATAACAACGTCTACAGAACACCATTTGGAGATTAGTGAAATTTAGCTTTGAGCATCTGCATTGGTAGATGGCTGGGAAGAAGGGGTGCTTGGGGTAATTTGATTTCTGTTCAGTCAAATGTGAACTAACCTGATCCATACAGCACCCAGATTGGAATCTAATTTCTTTTGGATTTGTGATACATTTCTTGACTCAAAATAATAACAATGCCCAAGTGTGTTTAGAATATATTAGTTTTTCCAACTAAGGCCACATACACACCATACATTTAAAGTACCATATTACCACTTAAAACATTCACGACTCCCCAACATGAAATCTGGGATCTGTATTTTTTTTAAAAAAATTAGGTGCTGAGAGTTGGTTGGTTGGTATTCCGCTTCCAGAGGTACAATTTCCAGAGTGGATTGGCAATCAACCAGTCTTCAAAAGGAACACTGGTTTCACTTTCAACAACTACATCTGCATGTTTTTATTATGGTGGTGGTGGCAATTACTGAGCCGAAAGAGCAACATGCAGCTTTTGGTGGGTTTGCCACTGCCTTCTCAACATCCCAGTCCCATTTAGGCAAGAGCAAAAAGAAGAAGAAAAACTTCCCTGAGGCAGCTGAGAAAACTCATGCCTCTGGTTTCATACAAAATAAAAAAAATTCTTCTTCAGTATCTGAAGACGTTTGCATGCACACAGAAGCTCATACCAATAACAAACTTAGTTGGTCTCTAAGGTGCTAGGGTGCTAAGGGACACAGTTGGCGCTGTGGGTTAAACCACAGAGCCTAGGACTTGCTGATCAGAAGGTCGGTGGTTCGAATCCCCGCAACGGGGTGAGCTCCCGTTGCTCGGTCCCTGCTCCTACCAACCTAGCAGTTCGAAAGCACGTCAAAGTGCAAGTAGATAAATAGGTACCACTCCAGCAGGAAGGTAAACAGCATTTCCGTGTGCTGCTCTGGTTTGCCAGAAGCAGCTTAGTCATGCTGGACACATGACCCAGAAGCTGCACGCTGGCTCCCTCAGCCAATAAAGCAAGATGAGCACTGCAACCCCAGAGTCGGTCACGACTGGACCTAATGGTCAGGGGCCCCTTTACCTTTACCTTTAAGGTGCTACTGGAAGGATTTTTTAAATTTTGTTTCGACTACGGCAGACCAACACGGTTACCTACCTGTAACTAGCACTCTGGTTTCATACAGAGCTGATGCATGTCTGTATTCAACAGTGATTTATCTCAAGACAGTGCTGTGCTTCTCTTTCTTTCTGAGGACAGTTCATGTTGGTTCAAACTGGATGACAAAGCCCTACAGGGACTGCACCACATTTTGAGGTCAAGTAGCCCAGCTCTTGGTTAACTCTTATTCACATACACAAAAAGCCCTCTTTGTTATAGGGTAGCAATAATATCAGGGATAAGAGCTCTGACCTCAACTTCCTCTTGAGGTGAAAACCCTGTTTGATCAAGGAGTTATCACATAGAAGTGCACTCATTTCCAGCTGCACTGTGAAGTGATACGGACTCCATACCCTCCACCCTTTCTCTGATGAAAATGTTGTTGTTGTTGTTTAGTCGTTTAGTCGTGTCCGACTCTTCGTGACCCCATTGACCAGAGCACACCAGGCACGCCTGTCTTCCACTGCCTCCCGCAGTTTGGTCAAACTCATGTTGGTAGCTTCGAGAACACTATCCAACCATCTGTCGTCCCCTTCTCCTTGTGCCTTCCATCTTTCCCAACATCAGAGTCTTTTCCAGGGAGTCTTCTCTTCTCATGAGGTGGCCAAAGTATTGGAGCCTCAGCTTCAGGATCTGTCCTTCCAGTGAGCACTCAGGGCTGATTTCCTTAAGAATGGATACGTTTGATCTTCTTGCAGTCCATGGGACTCTCAAGAGTCTCCCCCAGCACCATAATTCAAAAGCATCAATTCTTCGGCTATCAGCCTTCTTTATGGTCCAGTTCTCACCTCCATACATCACTACCGGGAAAACCATAGCTTTAACTATACGGACCTTTGTCGGCAAGGTGATGTCTAGGGGTGTCTTATTCCAACAACAACAACTATACCTTGTCCATGTGATGCCCACTCTGGGCAGCTTCCAACATATAAAAACAAAACAAAGCATTAAACATTAAAAAACTTCCATATACAAGGCTGAGTTTGGGTGAGTTCTGGCTGAAGAAAAGCCCTGGGGATGTCCTATTCCATACCCTCCAACATTTCTCTTATGAAAATAAGGGACATCTTAAAGAAAAGCGGGACATTCCAGGTTCAAATTAGAAACTGGGATGGCTTCTGTAAATTCAGGACTGTCACTGGAAAATAGGGACACTTGGAGGGTCTGAGACTCTGGAGGTCAGTAGCATATATTTTTATAAATGAAAACACAGAGTACCTCTAACTATCAGGACAGTTGTGGCTCATATGTACGAAAAGTAATTTTCTGCAGAAGAATAGCTTGTCCATCTGCCTGTCTCTCTATGACATGCTTTCTCCACTTCAAATACTTTCCCCTTCTCCTTCTCTTTCTCCTTCTTTGTATCTTAAAAATCACCACAGGTCTTAAAGGCCAAACATTTCAGACATGTCCTTCTGAATCATCAATACCCTACTCATGTAAGAGTCAATTTGTCAAAAGCTTACTGCATTTCCCTTCCTCTGCGATTTCATTTTCTTAATCTTTTAATCCAGTGTACCACTTTGTAATGCTCAAGACACTTTGTTGATTTGCAGAAATCCCCCCCAGCCCCCACCCCTGTTCAAACCACAAGTCTCGTTCTTAAGACAATTTTCTTCCGGCGTGATAGAAAATGAGATCTTCTGCTGGTATAAATCTGCAGAGCTGCAATGAAATCAATAGAGCTGCACCACGTTTACACCCCAGTTGATTACCTCGGTCATTATCTTGTGTCTGGGCTATCTATTGGCAGTTGCCATTTCCTCGTTGTCCTGTTAACTCAGTAGCAAATTACGGCTTGAATCCTGGCCTAAGGCCCTAATATTTAATGGTTTGACATTCACAATGAACATTGTAGCCGTTGTGTCAATTACTAGACAATTAGCAGCCGAATTGCTGCTTGATTCAAATATAAGTAGCGATGCTTTTTTCCTTTGTTTTTTCGTTTAATGTTTCTACAGAGAAGGGATTTTTGGAACTAGCTGAGAAGCTGACATTGTGTCTTGTGCATTTCCAAATGCCTCGAGAAAGGAAGATGAACTATCCCTCCCAGGTAAATTAAATGTCTAGTCCTTGTCTTTGTTTTCTGAAATGCTTCCCCCAGCACTCGCTGACTGGAACTTATTAGGCTATAGGTGTGCATTAAAAGATAGGCAGGCAGCTCCTTTGAAGATTGGAATCCCACAAGAGGCAAGCTAAGAGCTCCCTTCCCTCTGCTGCCTCTGAATAATCATGCAACTTACAATGGCCATACAGCAACTACAAGTGAAATTAGAGATGATCCATTTATTGCAAGCTGCCTAGACGACACCCCAAGCCACATTTTTTCACAGCATTCTCTTCCACATTCAAGCCCTATGGCTCACTGAGGACCAGCAGTGGAGGTACTGGCATTCCTTGAGCACTGGTGCAGGGCTTGCTGGCAAACAGTAGCAGCTCTCAGCATCAATAGCTGATGGAGGCTTCTAACCAACAGCAGTTGTGGGTAGCTGGATGTTTCTGAGCATTCCAATGCTTTCTTTTTTGGCCTTGTGGGTGAACCAGGGCAATATCCAACATAAAAAGAGCATTTTGCAATGTGAGGTTTTTTAAAATAATAATAATAATGATGATGATGATTTATTCCACTCACCATGAGGCCATGTGAGTGGGTCTGTGTCTACAACACACACACAGAGGAGAGAGAGATTTGTATCCAAAGCTAGTCCTACTCGGAGCAGACCCCTTGAAATTAATGGGCATGGCTAATGCTGGTTTATCGAACTCAGTGGGTCTACTCCTGAGCAGGAATTAGTTGGAGGCAACCCATATGTTGTTGGCATCCATCTGTCTCGAGAGACAATGGAATGCATGTGTGGGAGTGAAGTCAAACCACTCTGTTAACAGCACTGAAGTGACCTCCCTAGGGTGTAAGCCTGGGCAATGTGTATGGAGGTCCTAGACTGCCCAGATAACAAGAGTGATATCATCTCACTGACGTGCTCCAAAGGGAAACAGAGCAATATGTTTGGCAGCAGCCTGGCTGCAGGAGTTGCTGAAAGACTGAAAGACTTTTGGGGAAAGATTTATAGTGAATTGAAAAAAATATTGAAATATACATTTATAAAGAAACCAGAGGCCTTTCTTCTTGGAATAACAGGTTTGGAATTGCCCAGGAAAGATGCTAAATTATTTTTGTATGCCACAACTGCTGCCCGTATTTTGTTAACTAAAAAGTGGAAAACCCAAGAATTACCAACAATAGAAGAATGGCAGATGAAGATGATGGATTTTTCGGAGCTAGCCGATCTAACGGGAAGAGTCCGCAACCAGAAGGAGGAGGAGTATCAGGAAAGTGGATTAAATTTAATGGTTATCTAGCTAAATTTGTTAAGTCAAATTAACTGAAAACAGCTTGCAGATACTTAATTGGCTTAGGATTTTATTTATGTTAAGTGATGAATTAAAATGTTTAATTCCATAAGGTGAAGATTTAAGGATGTTAATGTCTAAGTTAAATTTTATAAGAACTGGGATTTGGAAAACCGTTAAAAGGACATGTAATGAAATTCAACCAAGGGGAAGCGAGGAAGTCACTTAACAAAGTTAATAAATGTAATTTTCAATAAGGCTATGATTTACGTTTGTTTGTCTTATGTGTTTGTTTGTTTATAATATTGTGAAAACTAATAAAAAAATTAGGGGGGGGGGAGGAGTTGTTCGAAGGAAGAGTACAAGACAACAGCCAACTGCTTTGGGGACTCCACTCCATATCTCTGTAGGCTTTACTCCTTAACCTTTTCTTCTCCCAAAGGTGTCCCATAAGGCAGCAGAGGTTTAGGACCAGAGTTTTCCTCCTCCTAGATGGACTACCTTTCCAGGCGGACAAGCCCCATGTGCTCCTCACTTCCCTATACACAGCATAGGCAGAAAACGCCTTCTTGGCTGTTGGACCCACTGTCGGTCTCATCTGCTCAATCTACCAGAGCCTGCCTTCACATGGAGTGGACATCCCTTACTCACTGAGGGTTTGAGACCCTTACCTGGTACAGCTGGCCAGTCAAAGCCGTTTCCAGGGTGTGGCTGCTGTCACATGTTGACGGCTTCTAGAAGCCAGAGCTGAGAGCATGGTGGGGACCACAGGAGGACAAGCTACCCTTGTCCTCCACCATATATAATTTACACATATTTCCTATTGATGTCCTTTAATGTGCAATGATTGGAAACATATTCTTCTGACTTGGTGAGACATATTTTTTGGGGGTAATCCTTTTCCACACTTTTGCAGGAGCTCTGTATGCCCACATCAGGATTGTTTCTCTATGCTTGGAGAGAAAGGATGGGCTGCTCCTGTTGCTTCACACACTATCTATTACAGCTGCTATACAAGCTAAGAGTTATAGCTGCTCTTCTCATTTTGCCTCTCAGTGCATGACATCTTGATGCTGCTCCCAGCTTTCTTTCTAAGCCTCTCTTCGTGGACCTCGCGAAGGGGGGGAATGAGTATTATTATTTTTTAAAAGACATACAGCTTTTTGAGAGCTTTAATCTAGCGAGGTTTACAATCAGCTTTGAAGCTGATGGGCCTAAATCTGACCTCTTGCAACCTCTCTCTGATTGCAGAACGCATGGTCAGGCTGGTCAACTTCAAAGTGCGTTGTGCATTTGCTTAGATTAAAGCTCTCAGAAGGTCACATGTATTTAACAACCACATGTGGGATTCCCACCCGCCCACCCTTCTTCAAAGAGAGATGTGCGGGACAAAGTGTCATTAAGCAAAATGAGATTGGTGGTGCAATCCTATACATGTGTTGCCAGACATAATCCCCATTGAGTTCGGCTTCCATGGAGATAGAGAAAGTTTTTCTGTTTTGCTTCTAAGTAATTTACAAGGCTCTTAAGCATTAGGGCATGGGTTAGTTCCCTTATATTCCTGCCCAATCATTGAGGTCTTCATGAATAGCTCAGTTGGTTAGAGCAGGGGTGGGCAACGTGCGGCCCATGGGCCGGAAGTGGCCCATGGAGGTTGTTTAACTGGCCCACAAGCCACCGCAGAACTGAGTTGCCCCAGAACTAAGCTCCCTGCTTGGAGAGTCCTGGTACGCTGCGCTAAAGTGGCGCAGTGTGGTGCAGGGACTCGCTTCTGTGGCGCCAGGAATCGCATCTGCACACGCATAGACACCGGAAATCATGGGCAGGTGGGTGATCCAGCGCAATCTGGCCCACGGAGGGATCTTCGCTAGACTGATTTGGCCCAGGCAAGGTAAACCTTGCCGACCCCTGGGTTAGCTGCACAATGCAACACAACACGATGGCCAATAACAATGGCACTAAACACTATTTATAGACTAATACAAATGATCAGAAATTACAACCAAAGTCTCTATATCAGCAGTTCTCAACCTGTGGGTCCCCAGATGTTGGACTACAACTCCCATCATCCCTGAGCTCTGGCCTTGATAGCTAGATGTGATGGGAGTTGTAGTTCAACAACATCTGGGGACCCACAGGTTGAGAAAGGCTGCTCTAAATCTTCTCCACCAGTTGCAGTAAAAAGGTAAAGGTAAAGGTACCCCTGCCCGTACGGGCCAGTCTTGACAGACTCTGGGGTTGTGCGCCCATCTCACTCAAGAGGCCAGGGGCCAGCGCTGTCCGGAGACACTTCCGGGTCACGTGGCCAGCATGACAAAGCTGCATCTGGCGAGCCAGAGCCGCACACGGAAACGCCGTTTACCTTCCCGCTGGTAAGCGGTCCCTATTTATCTACTTGCTCCCGGAGGTGCTTTCGAACTGCTAGGTTGGCAGGCGCTGGGACCGAGCAGCGGGAGCGCACCCCGCCACAGGGATTCGAACCGCCGACCTTTCGATCGGCAAGTCCTAGGCGCTGAGGCTTTAACCCACAGCGCCACCTGCGTCCCTTACCAGTTGCAGTAGAATAATTCAAAAGTTTAATATATACAAAATCTGTCACCAAATATCTCTGGAACAAAGTTTCCGGATAACCAATCTGTTTCGTTCAATGCTTCACCAGCCAGTCTTGATCAATTCTTCATCAGCTTGTCTATATTGCAACACAGGGGTCTGTTTACGGACCCCTGGGTTAGAGTATGGTGCTGATAATGCCAACGTTGCAGGTTCCATCCTCGTATGGGACTGTTGCACATTCCTGCATTGCAGGACTAGATGATCTTCAGGGTCCCTTCCAATTCTACAATTCTATGATTCTATGAGTTAGTGGTCCCCTAAAGGATCGGATGGATGGTTCATATCCCCCAGGAGCTGTGCTTTCAGTATTGTGGGCCCAATTTTATGGAATTCCCTTACAACGTAAGTCAGACAGCCACTCCGCTACTGAGCTTCCAGTGCTTACCAAAGACAATTTCTTCTTATTCCAGCAGGCATTTTAATTAAAGTTTGATGATATTACCAAAGTCTGTTAGTAACTATTAGAAACTAATAAATGGCAGTATCTTGATAAAAACTAGGATATGATGTGAAAATACAAGCTGCAGGGTTTCCTCCCCCACCCCAGTAGATTAAAAAACAGAAGAGTCACATTCTAGGAATCAGGAGCATAATCAGCACTGCTGGTACATTTGGTTCATCTCATACTTCACCCCTGTTTGCTTACACCCCAAACAGCTGAAACTTGAAGATCACCACCTACAGCAGTGCCAGATTTATGTATAAGCTAAACAAGCTGTAGCTTAGGGCCCCACTCTCTTGGGCCCCCCAAAAAAATTTAAAGGAGAAAAAACTGGATGCACATTTCCAAAATACAATATAAAAAACAAATAGAATAAAACTTACATACAGCAACAGTGTTTTGTGTTGTGTAGGCTCCTAATTGTTGTGTGCAAATGGCTTTAGATACCCATTAGGTCCATAAATTACCATATAGCCCATTTGAAAAAGATGCTGAAATATACATTTATTTTTAAAAAAACCAGAAGCATTTTTACTTGGTATTGTAGGCACTGACATTAAAAGACAAGATAAAAAACTGTTTTTATATGTGACAATTGCAGCAAGACTATTATTGGCACAGAAATGGAAGCAGGAAGAACTACCGACGAAAGAGGAATGGCAGATGAAATGAATGAAACGGATGTACTATGCAGAATTGGGTAAGATGACAGGGAGAATTTGAAACCAGCGGGACCAGAAATTCTTGAAAGATTGGAGTAAATATCCAAGTTCTCTGAAAGACAATTGTAACCAACTGACTACGCTTGCAGGACTACAAGAACTTTTGTAAGGAGAACTATATGAAATATTGCAGAAAAGATTTATGAGAATGGATTTTAAGTTATGGATTATTAAAAGTAATAGGGTAACAAATGTAAGATTAAGAGATGAGGTTTGAAAATCATTAGACGTGTTTGATGGAAGTCTCAGGCTGAACTAGCCAAAATGTTGTATAGGATGAGATGAGATGATATGTTCTGTTTGGAAAATATATGTAAAAACTAATAAAAATGTATATTAATAAATAAATTACCATATAGCTTATAGTCAACACAAAAAACAGCGACAATTTATTGTTGACAAAGGACAGCTGGAGATATAAAGGGCCCCATTACCTTCAGTAGCTTAGGGCCTCATCAAACCTAAATCCAGCCCTGGCCTACAGGCTGAGTGAAAAAGTTGTAGTGGGAGCATTTTGGGATCAGCTTGAAACTGGCCCCAGAAGGCACCTGCAGGACAGTGCTTTCTGCAATCGGCCCTTTGAAAGTAAGCCTTTTTTTTAAAAAAAAGTGCTGCTGCAGAGTGGAATGGGGTGAGGTGGGTATGAAAGCTCTGGGGTAGATCCCCAGTCCTAAGTTCTGGAATGTCATCCTTGCAGGAACATCACCAAATGCCATCAGCATGATTTGGAGAAAGTGCTACAGAGCAGAATAGTTTGGGCAGGGACTGGAGATGCTGGGGGCTGAGTGGGAAACAACCTGGGCGGCAGATACGTATTCCAATTCTGTAGTCCTGCTACCTGTTTCTTGGGCTCCATGATCACCATGGATGGTGACAGCAGTCACGAAATTAAAAGACGCCTGCTTTTTGGAAGAAAAGCAATGACAAACCTAGACAGCATCTTAAAAAGCAGAGACATCACCTTGCCAACAAAGGCCCATATAGTTAAAGCTATGGTTTTCCCAGTAGTGATGTATGGAAATGAGAGCTGGACCATAAAGAAGGCTGATCGCCGAAGAATTGATGCTTTAGAATTATGGTTTTGGAGGAGACTCTTGAAAGTCCCAGGGACTGCAAGAAGATCAAACCTATCCATTCTTAAGGAAATCAGCCCTGAGTGCTGACTGGAAGGACAGATCGTGAAGCTGAGGCTCCAATACTTTGGCCACCTCATGAGAAGAGAAGACTCCCTGGAAAAGACCCTGATGTTGGGAAAGATGGAGGGCACAAGGAGAAGGGGACTACAGAGGACGAGATGGTTGGATAGTGTTCTCGAAGCTACCAGCATGAGTTTGACCAAACTGTGGGAGGCAGTGGAAGACAGGAGTGCCTGGCGCACTCTGGTCCATGGGGTCACGAAGAGTCGGACACGACAAAACGACTAAACAACAACAGTCCTGTTGCCTTCTAGATATTGTAGGACTCCAACTTCCATCAGCCTCAGCAAGTGTGCCAACTGGTCTGGGATTATGGAAGTTGAAGTCTACAATATTTTGAAGGCATTATGGTGGGAACCATTTCCATAGCTTGTGTCACTGTGTTCCTTCTGCCCTGCAGGCAGATTCAGGCAAAATGCATTCACACACACACACACACACACACGTAGAAAGAGTGAAAGCTAATCTTTTCTGAGCAGCATTTTAGGCACACACACTAATGAAAGATTAGACTATAAAGATGTTCATTTTTGATTATTTGCCCATTTACAGCAAATTTAGTTAAAAACTCTGTTTGCTTTTTTATCATCACCAGACAAAATAAGTATGACAGGATATTCTAGCCTCTGGATTATGGAGATATCGTAGAGGAAATGCCATTTACATTTACATTCTTTTCACAGGGCAACAAAACCACGCATGCAAGGAAATTAAAATTCAAAACTTAATTGGATTTTCGTACTCCCTTTAAACAGGTAATATTGTTTTTCTCCCTTAAAAAAAAGTGTATCTGAATGTGAGGATTTAATTCAAGGAAGCCTTCGTTGAAGGGCTAGTTGTCCTTTGGTGCGAAATGCTTCATTAAAAGCCATTTAAAGTCTATCTCACCCCAATATTTTCCGAGCAGATATGTTGCTGCATCCTGATATTTCAATTTTGCTCCAAAAGGCGAATGTAAATGTTAGCTGAAGCAAAATAAAACAAAAAGAATGGGCCTCTTCTTCTTATGCTCCATCCCTGGTCATTTCATCCTCAGGGACCAGGGAAAGGGGCGAAACTGGAACCAGTTCACATTCAAAGGGGAATTGACCTAATTGTGGGATATTTACAACACAGTCAAACCAACAATGCATGTTTACTCTGTGAGCTCCACAGGCATATGATAGGGGCTGGAGCTCACAGAGTTTTCCTGTAAGTTTGCTAGAGAGACACTCCCACTGTGCCCTGACCTTAAGTACCTTGGTTCTCAAACGCCTTGATACTCAAACAACTTGGAACCCAAATACCTCAAACCCGGAAGTAAGTGTTCCAGTTTGCAAACTTTTTTTGGAAGCCGAACATGCTCCGTTTTGAGTGTTACGCTTCCGATTTGAGTTTTATGCTGAGGTCTGCCTGTTTTGGGTATTTATTTTGCGTTTCTGTTTTTGTGGCTCTTTTTTGTTTTGTTTTTGTGACTGTGTGGAACCCAGTTCAGCTGCTGATTGATTGAATGATCGTGTGACTGCAGTACATTGTTTTTTGCTTTCATTTTATGGAGCAATGGTCTCGTTAGATAGTAAAATTCATCTTAAATTGCTGTTTTAGGGGTTGTTTTTAAAAGTCTGGAATGGATTAATCCATTTTGCATTACTTTCTATGGGCAAGCGCACCTTGGTTTTGGAACGCTTTGGTTTTGGAACAGACTTCCAGAGCGGATTAAGTTTGAGGACCAAGGTACCACCGTATAATCTCTTCAGCTGGCTAGGCACTTCCTCTTTGCTCTTTTGCCTCTCTTTACCCTTACGTCTTCACCTCATCACCAAGCTAGAAATGTGACAACAAATTGCATGTCTGAGCTCCATTGCTCAGACACCATCTTAAACTAGACTTAAGCATGTCTGTCTAACTGAATTACCATTTTAAACCTGCCGAACAAAGCTGCTTATATTCAGCAACAGAAGCTCTGAGTGAGTAAATGCTACTATTTTTACCTTTTAAAAAGCCACGTGCGTGATTATTGCTTTAAGGGGGAATCACCAGGAGACTCCAGTCTGCCTTGAGGCATCCTGGATTATTCAAAGGCTGCACACGTTCCAGCTTGCTGAACTACAACTCCCATCAACCCCAGTGAGCATGACTCAATGGCAAGGAATTATGGGAGTTTAGCAACATCTGGAAGGCCAAAGAAGAAGAAGAAGAAGAGTTTGGATTTGATACCCCGCCTTTCACTCCCTTTGAGGAGTCTCAAAGCGGCTAACATTCTCCTTTCCCTTCCTCCCCCACAACAAACACTCTGTGAGGTGAGTGAGGCTGAGAGACTTCAGAGAAGCGTGACTAGCCCAAGGCTAGGAGCGGAGATGCGAACCCGGTTCCCCAGATTAGGAGTCTACCGCTCTTAACCACTACACCACACTGGCTCCCAGTGTGGTTCTCCACTCCCTGCTGCAGACTACTGAGGTAGATGTACCAATGCTCTGACTCGATATAAGACAGATTCCAATGTTGTCTGACCTGCTGGGAGCCTGAAGGCCCCGTTCCTGCCTCTCTCCACCTGGCCCAGGATGGGGCCTGACAGACTTCATAAGACCTGCTGCTGCTGCTGCTGCCCAGCAGGGACTGAGGTATTTTGGGGAAAGTTTTGTCGAGAGTTTTTGCTGTTACTGATATTATTTTTTTGTATTTTTATTTTTATGTGGAAATTGTTCAGTTATGTAGTTTTTGATGTGTTTTACTGTGGTACTTCGGGTTACAGATGCTTCAGGTTACAGACTCCGCTAACCCAGAAATAGTACCTCGGGTTAAGAACTTTGCTTCAGGATGAGAACAGAAATCGCGTGGTGGCACTGGGAGGCCCCATTAACTAAAGTGGTACCTCAGGTCAAGACCAGTTTCAGGTTAAGAACGGACCTCCAGAACGAATTAAGTTCTTAACCCGAGGTACCACTGTATTTATTTTTATGACTACTTTGCTATGTTTGTAACTATGTAAATATTTTCATATTGTAAGCCGCCTTGAGCGTTGTTTAGCTGTGGAAGAAGAAGAAGAAGAAGAAGAAGAAGAAGAAGAAGAAGAAGAAGAAGAAGAAGAAGAAGAAGAAGAAGAAGAAGAAGAAGAAGAATAGTAGTAGTAGTAGTAGTAGTTTGGATTTGATATCCCGCTTTATCACTACCCTGAGGAGTCTCAAAGTGGCTAACATTCTTCTTTCCCTTCCTCCCCAACAACAAACACTCTGTGAGGTGAGTGAAGCTGAGAGACCCCAGAGAAGTGTGACTAGCCCAAGGTCACCCAGCAGCTGCATGTGGAGGAGCGGAGACGCGAACCCGGTTCACCAGATTATGAGTCTACTGCTCTTAACCACTACATACAAATAAAATGATGATGATGATCAGCAGATGGCTACCTTTGAAGCCACACCTGTCTGCATGCGTACTATGACTAATCAATTCTAGAGTAATAGAAATGCTGTCTTGGTCTTGAAGGAGCTGCAATTTTTCCTTCACATTTTTTTCCCCTGGCCGTGATTTGTCAAAAATCACACTTCAAGAAATACAGTTACCTGTGCTGCGGAGAGAGAAAAAAACCACACACTCCTGCACAAGGAAATGGGTGTCTCTGAGTGAGGGTCTAATTATAAAACCATCAGTCCATTTGTGTGGCTTTTTGACCATTCGCGGCAGCTAATCAGGCAGGCCAGGAGGCTTCCGTGAGGTTTAACATTCTCAGTGTTAAGGCCGCACTTCGCACCACAGCATTTTCAAGTGGGTGGCTGATAATGATATGGTGTGACATTTTCCCCACCTGTGAATGTGTGTTGCTATTGCTGCAACAGTTCCATTTCAACAGCAGCTAATGAGTTATACAAGTGAATATATTTGAAATGTGAAGGGGGCGGGTTGGGGAGGCATGTGTCGTCTTTGGCAAATACCTTTCTCAATCAAAGCAGGCCTAGATCTGCTCAGTGGTGGACTGTCCAGAAACCACAAATACACCCACCTTAGGTTCCAAGTTTTATATAAGAAAGAAAGATATACCGGTAGATGTAGCCAGGTAAAAAAGAAGATGAGATATATTTGCAAGAAAATAACCTAGTAAAATGATAAGGAATAAAATAATAGGCAATGGGCAAGACCTTTGCTGTTGTGATAAATGGGAATAGCCACCATGGAAGGGAGATCAGGAGCTTCTGGGAGGACAAGCACATTGAATAGTGTCCAAGTTACAGGACCATGGAGAGCATTCTCTCAAGCACTTTGCAGGGAGTCTAAGATGTGGATTCAGCACCATGGACAGCACTTATGCAGCTGAAGCCAGGAATTGAAGTTGTCTCAGCAAGATCCTGGAAAAGGTAAATCAAAGGCACATAAAATGGTGGCTTGGCTGCCTTCAGCAGCCCAGCTGTATTGCTGGGGCAAAATGTAGCATGGACCTATTTTATTCTCTGTGTGTGATCTGTGGCTTTCTAGATATTGTTGGGACTCTGCCACTGATCAGCAAAACCAGTGGTCAGAGATGAAGGGGAATTGTAGTTCAGCATATATCTGGAGGGCCACGAGTAGTAGTAGTAACAACAACAACAACAACAACAACAACAACAACAACAACAATACAAAGACTAATAAATAACTTCCTTTTTAAAGCAGAAGTCTGCCAGGTGTGTTCTCTGCTTTAAAACATTAAAGCATGTTGTTAGACTGGCAGAGAAGGGTTGCATGATATCATCAATTGTTTACTCTCATGGAATGGAATTTTGGTGCGCTGATTTCTCAGTATTGCATTAGTGCCCCAGGAGGGAATATGCGAAGGCAAGAACAACCCAGGAGGGAAGATCACTGATGTGAAGGCAAGAACAACCTCCCCAAACTGCCAATGAAGCCAGGCTGTGAAACAATGGGAGGGGTACAATTAGGTTGTCACGTTGCGAGGGGAAATGTTGCATTTATCCCCAATTACAACAATGGTTTTTGGGGCTACAGTTTGTAACCTTTCCTTATGACAACATTTTCAAAGTATTTTGCACCGGAATTTTGTGAACTAAGTAAATTGCGCACACATGCACGTGCACAAACATATTCTAATATATTGCGCTAATAATACATGTTACTGTAAAATGCAGATTATTCTATTTACTCCAGGGCTTTGTCTGATGTAGAAATGTATTGTTGTTGGCTGGAACTGATGGGAGCCAGAGTTTGCTGCTTGTGAGCAAGGCCAGGAAGTTACAAAGTTTAACACCAGCTCAGTCAGCTCTGCCACAGGGGTGTAATAATAATAATAATAATTTATTATTTATACCCCGCCCATCTGGCTGAGTTTCCCCAGCCACTCTGGGCAGCTCCCAATCAAGTGTTAAAAACAGTACAGCATTACATATTAAAAACTTCCCTGAACAGGACTGCCTTCTGAATGTCAGGTAGTTGTTTATCTCTTTGACATCTGATGGGAGGGCGTTCCACAGGGCAGGCGCCGCTACCGAGAAGGCCCTCTGTCTGGTTCCCTGTAGCCTCACTTCTTGCAATGAGGGAACCGCCAGAAGGCCCTCAGCACTGGATCTCAGTGTCCGGGCTGAACAATGGGGGTGGAGACGCTCCTTCAGGTATACAGGTGTAAGAAGGCAACATTTTCCATTCTGCCCTGCACTGTAGGCAGCACTGTTTCCTTTCTGCCACTGTTCATCTTCCACCAAAAGCTGGCTAATCGTCTTGCTGTCCCCTTTGGGGAAATTGCACAAGGTGTCATAGGAGGCAACCACAAAAAAATGTTTGAGGGGGCCGGGTCCCCACAAAGTTGATGGTGTGTGTGCACTGTTTCATGTGATCAATTGTGCAGGGTGGAGCTTACCTAGGCCCCCCACAATGTTTTATTCAAGTTGGCACCCCGTAAGGAATTCATAAATAACGTTAGTTACGTTGTCATTGTGCTGTTTCTCCCCACTCATTCCAGCCCAAACACAATGCCAATTTGGGAGGGGGATCATAATCAATTACACATCATTTGTGGACTGAAAGCAGCAGCAACAGTGAATACTGATCATATACGCTGGGTTGGTTTCTGTTCAGCACCTGGGAGAATAAGCAAGCATCAGCAGTTTCTGCTCTGGTGTCCATTTTCGTCGAAATCCTCCAACACCCCTACTCTAGCATTACAGTAACTGCACACAAAGGCTTTTTGGCTCTGCAAAAGAAGGAAGGAAGCAAACAGACAGTGGCAGGCTGGAGCACCTGGGAGTGGTTACTGTCAGATGATGGAGAACAAGAGGGAGCAGATTTGAGCCTCCTTCCCTCTGGCTCCAGTTTTGCCTGCAATGCTTATTGAATGGGGTGGTGTGGAGGAAAAGAGGGCAATAAGATTAGACAGTGTGCATTTTTTACTTTCTCCCCCTCACTCGCTCATCTTTTTTTTTATAAATCCCACAACTGTCACTGAAGTGTACATAACAGCAGAAGGATTCTTCCCTATCACTGTATATTTGGGAGACTTTATTTAGGGCGCTTTTCCTCCACACGTTGTCTTGAAGTGAAGGATGAATTGCAGCCGCAATAAATTACCTCCTTGCAGAAACAGGCAAAGCAGAGGAATGGCTTGCCGGCTTGTTTCTGGCACTGAGGCCTTTGCAGAGATATGCAGGTGGAGTGAGTGAGTGAGTGAGTGAGTGAGTGAGTGAGTGAGTGAGTGAGGTTTGCCTTAGCCACTGCCTAATCACAGTGTGTGTGTGTGTGTGTGCACGCACTTCAAAAATGCTGAACTCCTTGTGACCCTGAAAGGAAGCTCTCTAGCCTGGGAGAACAGGGAAGATGAGCCAGGGGAACATTCCTGAATGAAGAAGCAGGGGCATTTTTAACCTCTGTTTTGGAGCAAAGGGTGGATGTGGATGTTGGAGGACCATACCAAAATCATTGGCTGGAAAGTCATCTCAGACACATTAACCTATTTCCAGTCTCTGCCAGCTCTGCATGTGCTCAATCGTAGGTTTATTCTTTCCCATTTTTGCAGTCTTTTTTTTTTAAGGTACACATGTGCGCGCGTGCACATACATGGATGCAGTGGTTCAGGGTTGCGGGGGAATGAAAACCTGTTACTATTTTCTGCAGCAAGGTCCCTGTCTCCAGTTTTCTAGAGCTGCCCAGTCATCAAGAAAAGGAAACTTTGTGCCACTGTATGCTCCAAAGCATTTAAGAAGAAAGACAACACAGGATGCTTCAGTATCAAGAGAACAGGGTGCAAAGTTTGTTATGTATAAGGGAACTTCATCAGTGGCGTAGCGTCGGGGGTGCAGGGGGGCCGGCCACACCGGGTGCAACATCTGGGGGGTAGTGTTAGTGGGCACAAATCCACGGGTTAGGGGGCGCAAATTACTTGCCTTGCCCCAGGTGCTGACAACCCACACTACGCCACTGAACTTCATAGAAAACACAATTTACGTCACTCCCAAAGATTATATTGGAGCAAGTAAAATCATTTGCCTGTATATGTGAGCAGAAAACAATAGATCTAGCTGAAAGGCAACACACGGAGATCTACATCAAGCATTGCAATGCATCCCTAATTCTTATTATTTTATAATCTTAGAAGGGGCGTGGCTGTGACTATCATGAAGGGACCCCACACATCTGAATTTGCCACTACACTGGAAAATAGGGACAGTTGGAGGGTCTGCATCTTGGCTCCCTGTACCTGCTGTAGTTGCAAGATTCATACATGGAGTGTGGGCTGGACTTTAATGTTCCTTCCAACTCTAAGATTCTATGGTTCTGTGATTTCCATGACAAACAGCGAACCACTTTTCAAACTGAGATGACTTTGAAAACATTTATAAAAAAGTGGACTAGATGGGCTTCTTCTACTCAAAGAAAATAAAAATAGGAAAATCTCATTGGGGAACACAAGTCTTTGGTGTGCGCCTAAAGAAATTCATTCGCTCCTGAACTCTGTCTTCAGATCTCTCCTGCAATGTTGTGGCTATAACAATGTGATAACCAGCCCTAGGGACACAATGGGATTAAAATCTAGATGAAGTTGAACCAAAGACGGAAGAAATTGAAGTTCAAGGTTTCTTCCAGAATTCAACTTAATTTAATTGTAGTTTTGAAGTTTGCACCAGGGGCACCTCCAGATCCCCTGGTGTAATAACAGAAGAAACCTAATTAAGAGACGCTAATGAGAGACACTATTAAAAAATCCTGCTTGCTTTGATGAATTTCCTTGCTAGGCTTGTGCTGCAAATAAACAATAGGTTCAGATAGTTTTCGGCCTTAAAGTGTAAATTACCACCATACTATCAACTGATCTTGGCAGCCAATTAAATCAAATAAATGTTGTCTCAATGCATTAGGAAGAAATATGAATTAATCCAACAACAGAATCCATTAAAGTGGAAGATTTTTCAGGATATAAATGGAAGTAATTAAGGCCATGGTTCTTTTCATATTGTGGATGGCTTTCCAGTTATCGTCACCGAATGGAGAAAGGGGATTTGCCTCCATTGCTAGAATAGCTGCTGCAAACCTATGCAAATATGCTCAGAAGTACATGTCATTAAGTTCAGTGCTCTTTATTGCCAAAACCTCGGTGGAACATAGTCCTCCAAGATCAGCAGGCAGACAACACATTCTGATTACTCTGATTATGATTATGTACTTGTTTATGCTAATTCACTTCATTGGGTTCTAGAGATAAACAGAGAATGGGCAGGGTAATCTACTGCTTGTATCATCATCATCATCATCATCTAGCATTTTATTTATTTGCTGATTTCATTATTTTAATATAACCCACATGGAGAGTTTTCACTGACAGGTGACATGGAAATTGCCCCAAAAAATATCCCCTGGTATTTGACATTCTAAGTACATTTGATCAAGTTGGTTGCAGCAACTCGTAGGGTTCTATTTGTATCATCTATGGCATCATAAGAAGAAGACCCAAAGCCCATCTTGTCCAGCATCCTATTCTTGCAGTGGCCAACCAGATGTCTATAGGAAGCCTTCAGGCAAGACCTGAACACAACACTTTTCCCCCAGGAGTTCCAGCTTGGTACCCAAATTTGCGGGGGAAATTTGTGGGTGCTCAGGCACCCAGGGCCCCAGGGGGTTGGCGCTTATGCTTCCCTCTCCTGTGGTTTCCAGCAATTGGTATATAGAAGCATACTGCCTCCAACAGAGGAAGGAGCAGGGGGTTGGCAGGGGGTTGGACTCGATGGCCCTTGTGGTCTCTTCCAACTCTATGATTCTATGAGCATGCAACCACTGTGGTTAGTAGACATCAATAGCTTTCTCCATGTATTTGTCTAAGCCTTTTCTTTCTTTTTCTTTTTCTAATTTTATTTCCATGCTTATTACATACAAAAAAAGGGGAACAATACCGAAAAGGGGGCACAACTTAAGAGGGGAGGGAAAAGGAAAGAAAATGAAATTTACACAATCTGTTATTAAGATAAAAATTATGACAAAAATTTATGATTACAATTTCATGTTACAATAAACGTAAAAAATCTCATCTTTTATACCCAACTTCCCATTTATTCCTTAATTCTTTTTACATAAATTTACTGCCATATCAAAATACTATTTTTATGTTACTATTTTCACAATTTATAAATGTTTATATTTATATAAGCAATTAATTACTTTTGGCTCCTTTGTACATTTTGGCTAATTTCCGTGGAGTTAAATACCGCCAGTGTTGTCTAACCCTTTTCTAAAGCCATCCAAGTTGCTCACCATCATTGCCTCTTGTGGGAGCTAATTCCATAGATTCCCGATGAACTGTTTGAAGAAGCACTTGCTTTTGGTACCTGAGAACCCCCCTCCCCTGCCATACACACACCGGTACCGTACTTTTAAGTCACATCCACATGAGAGCCCAAGATGTGCTGGGGCACCCTTCTGTCCACTTCTCCCCACCTCTCTTCCCCACACACACCTTTGGCCTACTCTCTGTCTCACTCCCTTGCATCTCCACTGCAGACAAAGGGGATGGATGAACTTTCTCCACCAACAAGGATGAGCTGTTGGCAGCGCAAGATGCGTGCGTGAGCCCTGGAGTAACCAGCCAGGTCCCGAGGGCGGCAGCCAATGAGCCCAGATGGCTGGCTTCAGTTAATTGGTGCTTTATTTTTAAATTTGCAGTCAACATCACACTACTCCATCCCTTAATTGCACAGTCTAAAATAAACAAAGGGCTTTAAGTTTCGCCTTCCCTCTCCTGCTCCACCTAGCCTTCTCTTTCCCTTGTGCTCCATTTCAAAGTAAGGCTTCAGATGTCTGACATGCATTCATTTAGATGATAGAAGTGGGGAGTGTTGAAGGAAGGGGAGATGTCTTAAGTGCCTGATATATAGCTTCTTGGCTTGTGGTCAACCATTCCATCAGCCGTTTCCAGGAAGAGCACCCCATCTGGAGCACCAGGAGCCAAAAGAACAATTTGGTTGGTATCTTGGGGCCAGCTTTAAACCAGTTCAAACTAACCCACCACATAGTGTCTGGGTCGTATTACTTCTGCTAGGATGCTGCTGCTTTCTTTCCAGGTGGGAGGTATTATGAATCATCCCGGGATTGGAAGGTAAAATTTATTAGTCATCTTTGCTCCCTCAAGAAGACCAGTGGAGGAGAATTTGCCTCCCACGGTGGCACCAGCTGCATAGCTAGATCCAGACTCACACACACCACCAGCCAAGAAAGCACACTTTTCAGAGTCCAAAACAAGAAATGATCTCATCAGGAAGGGATGAAAGATGGATCTTCACAGTAAACACTTACCCATATCTAGTCATCTACTTCCTTACACAGCCTTCCAGCCATCTCAGGAGTGTTAGAAGGAGCTTCACAGTGTCCCTGTTAAGGAGCAGTCTGGCAGAATGGGGACATGGACAGGACCCAGGGTACCCATTAATTTGTATGGCAGCCTGAGATGTAAGAAGGCAGTTATTTCTATTGATCTGTATTCATCACAACCAGGTCTGTTTCAGTTCTGCTGCACTTCTGGACTTCATTACAGTCCCAATGAAATTATTTGAGTGCCTCACCATGAGCAGCATCCCACACTTAAGGAGGTTTGGAGAATAAGGATTTCAGGATATCTGGTGTCCAGAGAAAGGCTTTGGGTGTTCTGGGAAATTACATTTACCAGGTTCCTTCATACCAGGGAAGCTGCTAATGCAGTGTTGAAGATGCCACGGAGGGAAGCTGATCAGATTATAATCTAAACCAAAAAAGAGGTACAGTGGTACCTCCAGTTAAGTACTTAATTCGTTCTGGAGGTCCATACTTAACCTGAAACTGTTCTTAACCTGAAGCACCACTTTAGCTAATGGGGCCTCCTGCTGCTGCCGCGCTGCCAGAGCATGATTTCTGTTCTCATCCTGAAGCAAAGTTCTTAACCTCACTAACCTATTTCTGGGTTAGTGAAGTCTGTAACCTGAAGCGTATGTAACCTGAAGCGTATGTAACCCAAGGTACCACTGTACATGGATTAATGACTCTCTAAAACTGCTAGCGCATTTGCAAAGCTAAGCAGGTCCAGTATGGTTTCGAATCGGATTGGGGACTGTATGTTGAGATCCTTGCTTTGCAGGGGAGTTGGAGCAGTTGAACCTTGGGGTCCCTTCGAACTCTACAATTCTGCAAACTTCAACAACATTTCTGTGTGGAACACTTCTGAGAAATCCTGCTGTCAGTACGATTCCGGCTTTCTTCAAATTTCCTCAGATGTTTTGCCCGAGGAGCAGCCTCAAGAGTCCATTGAAAATCCGTTCTCTTGTGAATTTCAGGTGACAACTGTAATGAACTGCAGAACCCCCCTGAGAACTTCCTTCATTTTTACCAAAACTTGTCAGGCTTCCCTTTGAAATTCCTTGGGTGCATCTACAGTGGAAGAGCCGCTAGATTCCCTTTCAATGTTGCTTTATGACAGACAAAAGAAAATCCTTCTTCACAAAGCACAGTTAAGCTATGGTATTTGCACCCACAAGAGGGAGTGATGGGCACCAATTGAAAATTAGACAAATTTATGAATGATAAAACTTTCAGCAGCTACTAACCACAATGGCAATGTTCTACCTCCACTGTCATAGGCACTATGCCTTTGAATATCAATTGTGTTGGGTTGCAAGTGTGAAGAGTTCTGTTGCATTCAGATGCTTCTTGAAGAAGAAGAAGAAGAAGAAGAAGAAGAAGAAGAAGAAGAAGAAGAAGAAGAAGAAGAAGAAGAAGAGGAGTTTGGTTTTGATATCCCGCTTTATCACTACCCAAAGGAGTCTCAAAGCAGCTAACATTCTCCTTTCCCTTCCTCCCCCACAACAAACACTCTGTGAGGTGAGTGAGGCTGAGAGACTTCAGAGAAGTGTGACTGGCCCAAGGTCACACAGCAGCTCCATGGGGAGGAGCGGAGACGCCAACCCGGTTCCCCAGATTACGAGTCTACCGCTCTTAACCACTACACCAAACCAGCTCTCATAGGCATCTCGCTGGCCACTGTGAAAACAGGATGCTGGATTATATGGGCCTTTGGTCTGACCCAGCAGGGCTCTTCTAGTGTTCTGAATACCAGTCATTGGGTTCATTAAGCAAAAGAAAGCTGTTGCCTTCATGTCCTGCTAAGAGCTTTTCAGAAGCATCTGTCTGGCCCCTGCTGGAACAAAGGATGCTGGCTGGAGTTGGCAGGCAAAAATATGATACATCTTTCTTGGTTGCTTTCAGTAATACAGTGGTACCTCTGGAGATGAACGCTTCTGGGTTGTTGTTTTTTAAGATATTTATTGAAGTTTCAAAAATTATATAAAAACAAAACACAAACAAAAACAAGTATAATTTCAATCCCTTATTTTCTTATAATTTACTTCCCCAACCTCCTCATACCTCCCCTTTCTGTATTCCAGTTTCTAATTATTAGTTCAGCATATCCTCTCCCTTAATTTTCATTTAATTTTTAACCTTTCTTTTCTTTTTACTTAATCATTACAGCTGAAAACCACTTAATTTCTAAACCGACGTCATTCTAACATTCATTGATTTTGCAATGTTTCCTAAGATAATCCTTAAATTTCCTTAAATTTCTTCCAATCTTCTTCCGCCGTCTCTCTTCCCTGGTCTCGGATTCTACCAGTCATTTCTGCCAGTCCTATATAGTCTATCACCTTCATCTGCCATTCTTCCAAGGTGGGTAGATCTTGTGTCTTCCAATACTTTGCAATGAGCATTCTTGCTGCTGTTGTTGTTGGATATGAATGCTTCTGGTTGCACATGCGTCAGGTTACGAGCTGTGCTAACATAGAAGTAGTTGCTCCCGGTTGCGAACTTTGCCCTGGAATGCAAGCGGAAATCATGCACCAGGAGGCGCTCTTTCACTAATGGTGCCTCATTTTAAGAACAGTTTCAGGATAAGAACAGATCTCTGGAACGAATTAAGTTTGTAAACAGAGGTACCACTGTATATGCATTATTATATACAATTCCACCTGATATGCACATGTTGTCCACACTGATTAATTGGAGAACTGCATTGCAAAATTCAGAGAAGTGCAAATTTCAAAGTATGGCTGTGTTTCATAGAATCATAGAAAAGGGATACAGGTGGCGCTGTGGTCTAAACCACTGAGCCTCTTGGGCTTGCTGATTGGAAGGTCAGCAGTTCGAATCCCCATGACGGGGTGAGCTCCCATTGCTTTGTCCCAGCTCCTGTCAACCTAGCAGTTCGAAAGCACACCAGTGCAAGCAGATAAATAGGTACTGCTGCGGTGGAAAGGTAAACAACATTTCCTTGCTTGCTCTGGCTTCCAGGACAGTGTTCCGTTGTGCCAGAAGCAGTTTAGTCATGCTGGCCACATGACCCGGAAAGCTGTCTGTGAACAAACGCCGGCTCCCTCAGCCTGAAGCGAGATGAGCGCTGCAACCCCATAGTCGCCTTTGACTGGACTTAACCATCCAGGGGCCCTTTACCTTTACCAGAGAATGGTAGAGTTGGAAGGAACCAGGAGAGTCATCTAGACTGACCCCCTGCAATGCAGGAAACCTTTGCCCGACATGGGACTCAAAGCCACAACCCTGAGATTAAGGATCTCGTACTCTACTTACTGTGCTATCCTGGCTCATGAAACGTTTTGGGAAGTGTGGATCTGGTAGATTCGCCTTCAGATGCCGACTGAATCAAATTTCTCCCCCATCCCTTCTCTGCTCGTAGCTTCCCTGCCTGCAGAACCCCTGAACAAGGTCTCCTAATAAGCATAATCCCATGGCTGGAAGAGCTTTCAAATTTGCTTGTTTCCTAACAATATGTTTGTTCTACTGTTTTACTGGAATGGGGCGTTTGGAAACAGAACACGCTCCACCAAGACAGCAACCAGCAGCTAATAGACAATCCTGCCCCATTTCACTCCCTCACTCCCCAATTTTATTGCAATTGGCTCTCGAGAAAAGATAAGAACATTGACATCCATACCAGCAAGCATCAAACTTTGGGGACACGCACGTTGCCCATTAGATGGTTCCAGAGCATTGTTCTTCCTCAGAAGCCACAGTTGGCTGCAAATGTACAAGCTTCCCTAGACAATTTCAGCTCATTTGACAATCCAGATTATAAAATTGGCAGCAAACCAGAGACAGGCTGGTGGTGTGTGGGGGGGGGGGAGAGAGTTGACTGTGCATAATTAAGGCCTTCGCTTCTTCCTTTCCAATTCCCCTTTTTTTCGCTGAGGGGACGACACTTGTACAAAAGACACACAAAGATGCAGGCCTCGGATGTGCAGGAGTTCATTTAAGAAAATACACCTTTCAACATATAATTCCCTTCCACTCTTTTTTCTCCTCCTCTCTCCCTCCCTCCCTCTTTTCTCTGTCTTGTTCAGGCTCATTATCTCTTGCTTTCCCTTGTATGGTTTCCTCTGAATCTGAGCTGACAATGACTCATTTGGGGAGCAGGGTGGAGGGGGTGCGGAGACTAAACTACCATGCTAGACTCTGTCCCCAGGGCAGCTTGACAATACTGCCTATTATCTGGCATCTTGAAAGGCTGACTTAAAGGCATGAGTTCGTCAAACACACTTCCTTTCATCCTTTCACCTCCAGGGATGCAAAGCAGAGAGGGGCGCAGACAGCAGCATCGCTTGCCTTTTCTTAAAGCAGCAGCAGCAGAGAATTACTTAGGCCCCATCTGTGCTACGCATTTAAAGGACGGCGGTGCCACTTTAAGCAGCCATGGCTCCCCCCCAGAGAGTCCTGGGAACTGTACTTTCTTAAGAGGGGTGAGAGGTGTTAGGAGGCTCCTTCTCCCTTCACAAAGCTGCAATTCCCAGAGTTCCCTGGGAAGAGGGATTTATTGTTAAACCATTTGGAAATGTGTAGCTCTGTAAGGGGAATTGGGGGGGGGGTGGCAGTTCTCCTGACAACACACCCTCCAATATTTCTCGGATGGAAACAGGGGTGTCCTAAGGAAAAGCGGGACATTCCAGGATCAATCAGAAAGCAGGATGGCTTCTGTAAAATTTCAGTCAGTTTATTAATGCTTGGGTCATAGGTCATTCACATGTGAGATAAATAAATACAATACAAAACTCAACAGTATAAAATCCTGAATAAAAGACTGCATAAAATCACGTTGCTGCATAGAATCATACATAAAATCTGCATCTTTGAAGTACAGCCATACTTTGGATCCCAAACTCCCAGGAACTCAGACATTTCGGCTCCCCAATGCTACAAACCCAGAAGTGATTGTTCCAGTTTGTGAATGTTCTTTTGGAACCCGAATGTCCGATGGGGCTTCTGTGACTTCTGATTGCAGCCAATCAGAAGCCATGATTTGGTTTTCAAACGTTTTGGAAGTCGAACGGACTTTTGGAATGGATTCCATTCGACTTCCAAGGTACAACAGTACTGCATAAGTCGCATGTAGCACATACGGGAACTTACGTATTGAGAGTGTAGAAATTTAATACAAACGGAAACATTAACTATCGAGAGATATTATGGTTAAATAATATCTCTGTGAAGCCGGGACTGTCCCTGGAAAATAGGGACACTTGGAGGGTCTGTGACACCGCTCAGCACTCTTAGCAAACGCCACTTCCCAGGATTCTTTGGAGGGATGATATGACTGAATTGCAGGGGGTTGGACTAGATGGCCCTTGGGGTCCCTTCCAGCTGTACAGTCCTATGACTCTTTAAAGTGGCTTGATACATCTTGACATGTGTAGTGTAGGTGGAGGCAGACACAAGCAAGTGGGACAAGCGACACAATGTTGCAGTATGGAGTGCTCCCTGCTTGGGACTATGGCCAGTCTATTCCATTCCCTGCCCCTAGGAGTCTTCCAGGCAGCATTCCAGGGCCACTGAGCATGCTCAGTACTCATGTGGCTGTTTCAGCGGGTGTCCCCACCCTGTTAAAGTTTTCTCCGTCTCTTTTTCTCTTTAAACCTTGTGGGTTCCCCCAAGCCTGCTGACACATCTTGTGCTGGTCCCGGGGGGAAGGTTATTGCTACCGTAGTCAAGGTTCAGTCCTGAGTCACTAGCCTGGAAATAGTCCACAAGATGAGAGGCAAGGTCCGAAACAGGGAGCCGGGCGGGGACAGGAACACTCGAAGATCAGAAGCAGGAAGCCGGGCGGGGAACAGGAACGCTGGAAGGTCAGAAGCAGGAAGCCAGGCAGGGAACAGGAACACTGGAGGAACAGGACTGCATGCTGGCCGATACAGCTCTTCAATGATGACGTTGCTCCCGCAACCTGGGACCAGGCTGACTGGCCTTTATCTTCTCTGAGGCCAGGGGTGGTCCCAGCCCTCAGGAGCCCCGCCTCCCTTGGCCTTAAGGCGAGCACTCCTCCTGGGAGAAACCAGTTCCCTTCGCCTCTCTGCCCTAAGCCTCTGCAGTTCAGGAGAGGCTGAAGGGTTACTGGGCCCAGGGGGAGACTCACCTGCAGGCACTGAGTCCTCAACCACCTCCAGAGCCAGAGTGGATTCACCTGGTGCCTGCTCCTGAGGATCCGGCCCAGGTGCAGGCTCCTCAGAATCAAGGCCTTGCCCCAGTTCAGCTGGCCCTGGAGGCGGGGACTCCTGTGCCGGCTGGGATTCCTCCGGTTCACTCTCAGAATCGGAATCCCAGGCCATCACACATCTACCTCCTACATAGGGGGTGTCTTTGTCATAGGGGCGCATAGTGCATTTCATTAGGGTGTGCACTCAGGGATAGATAGGTAGGTAGGTAGATAGGTAGATACACTGGTGGAGGAATGGGAGTACAGAGGGAGCGGACCACCCCAGGCACCACTATTCCGGTAGGGTGCCATTGCGGCAGCCCCCCAGACATGCACTGTGCACACACACACCCCACACACTGGGTGCCACGCCCCACGGGTGGCATGTCACGCCCCCAGAACATACGCCATGCCCCTGCGGGTGGCGCACCACACCCTCATGGGTGGCACACCACGCCCCCGGGTTTGAACCACGCCCCTGCAGGCAGCGTGTCACACCCCTGGGCACCAACTACACCCCCGCCTGCTCTCTGCTCCCAGTAGCAGAGCATGCAGCTTCACCACTGGATAGATAGATAGATGATAGATGATAGATAGATAGATAGATAGATAGATAGATAGATGATAGATAGATAGATGATAGATAGATAGATAGATGATATAGATGATAGATGATAGATAGATAGATAGATAGATAGATAGATAGATAGATAGATAGATAGATGATAGATAGATAGATAGATAGATAGATGATAGATAGATAGAGATAGATAGAGATAGATAGA